>NW_024063884.1:0-4074 GCF_009727055.1 Benincasa hispida | reverse complement strand
TCGATATTTACATCCTCAACCAAGACTTTTTCATTATTAATTATTTTTCGTTTTCAATAATTTTTATCTTTGGAATTCATTGGTCTACCACGCTTCTTGCGTGTTCCAAACTCATTATTACAGACTCGAAGAGTCAACTCTCCATCTTCCAACGTTTTCTAGGAACTAAATCCTTGGTAGGAAGAACTTACGTGATTACTAGCACCTGAATCAAGTATCCAGGCAGAATCATCATTCTTTACCAAACACGTTTCCAAGACAAATAAATTACATTTATTGTCTTTAGACTTCTTCCTCTTCTGGAGAGTAGTGGGATCAGTATCAAAACCTAAACAAGCTTCAAGTTCCACTATAGAGAACAATTCTCGTCGATGAACTTTTCCAGAGTCAGCAACAATTGCTTTTTCTTTTAGTCCCTTGACCTTTAAGAATAACTAGACGTTATCTTAGGAACTGACACTACTCATTTCTTTGTCATCCACCTCTTTGTGCTCAAAAAGTGAGAACTGACGTTCAAACAATTTATGCAACGAGTCCAAGATCTCACATGCAATGACCATGTTCTCAACCCTTTTGGCCAATGCATTAGGTATGCTAGCCAAAATGTGAAGTCTGGCCATCGAATTAGCCTTTATCCATACCTCATATGCATTGCAACATTTCGCAGTGTATCAAAGGTCGGGACTTGACAACACTCCTCAACCATGACAAACTCGAGGTCGTTTATCACGAAATATGTTTTAAGAGACTCTTTTCATTGTATGTAATCGGTAAAATTAAAAGAGGCAACTAATGGAAAATCATACATGTTGCTGAAAAAACGAACATATTGATCTACATTAGATTTTAGCAAGTACTCTTTAAAACAAAATTCAATTTGGTTTAGCAAAATCTAAATGAACCCCGTGTGACATCTAATTTTGTAATGATGCTTCAGTGGTTTAAGACAAAAGCAACCGAAGGGTAGTCAATTTATCCCTCCTCTGAATTGAGACATTCTCAACCAATCATTAATACTAGAACAACACTTGTTCCTATAACAACTAGCCATCATTGATTTGGTCAAGAAATCATTAACTTGCATAATAATTTCCCTAAGTGTGACCCTTCATTTTAGATCTTAGAGTTCCGCCCCAAGCAGCCAATCCAAAGGGAAAAAAATCCAATTTGAGCAAAAACTAAAGCGACCCATCCATTTCTAGAGTTCACCTTGATATTGACTAACCGACAACCGGCATAAACATCCAAAGGGGGACGCTCCAGGACGCCACAAGGTTGTGCAAGAAGATCTCACGGTGGCAACCAATGAAGGAGACCGCAAGACATTGTGATACACATCATTCACCCACTTACTATAAATTACTCTTTACCTCCACCTTGATATTGACTCATGCAAAACACCATCCGAAGAGGGATGCTCCCAGAGCACCACGAGGCCAGCATGAATCTCACAGCGTGAATGTTAAGGAAGAAACGTGAGTGATTGACATATCATATATATCTTTTCCTCCACTGAGTATTTTATAACCTACGGTTTAGTTTACTTAGAAAAAACATGGCTAACGATTTTAAGTAAGATAACTTTTTAAGTTTTGCTCAAAGTAACTCTCACTTTGGGAAGTTGAACAACCTTTGATCATCATTCATTAAACTCTTTAACGAAGCCTTTTGATCAACTGTTGCATGCTTATAAACAAATCTATCTAATTCACCTTTCCAGGTAGGTTCCAGTGATTATGCAATGAGGGGATGTTGAACTACACGATCGTTTTAGTGCACAGGCCTTTTACTAAACGATGAGCATCAATATCTATGCGATCATTATATCCCAAGCATTCCACGTGATATGAGAAACCAACACTACACGATAGAGTAAACTTCTTTACCCCATCATTTAGTATGAGCTAAACGATCATCTAGTAAATACTACACGATGTGGGCACAACATTTCTACACGATCCTTTAGCTAAATTCTCAACGATCGTTTAGCTTGGGATATACGATGCGACCAACTTTTGGTATTCTTCCTTGATAAGAACTGCAGTCCATGCTTCGAAACATTCATCACGAACTACTCAAACCACTTTAAACACTTTAAAATACAGACTCGATTGCTTGTTAATTATAACCAAAAACATAGGGGCCCTTACAAATTAACACCTATTGTAACTTAAAGAAAGATTTAACAGAGGAAACCATCCCGTAAACATCATCAAACAGACCAATCAACACAACAAACATACAACAAAACACATTGAACTATTTAACGGATTGTTAGGAAAACTTTAAAACCACCACGTCTGTAAAAAGAAGTTATACAGCAATGGAATTTGGAATATCATGACAACCCTGGCACTAATACCTGATGAAGGAAATCACAAACAGAGATTCTCCATGAAGTAGCGGAAGTGGATTGTTTTCAAAATTCATTCAGAATGAACACAACAATCACAATCTAACTAGAAACATATAGATTATGCATCAACAAGGAATTTACAGCATGCTATAAGAGAATATAAGGATTAGAGTATGGGTATTCTTTGGAAGTAACCATTTTTCAAGTATTCCCTCGATCAGGTCTCCAATGCATCCAAAGCAACACTCAAAATGCAACGAACAAAATATGCCTCCACAAACGTCGGAATGCTCCTTTTAACCCTAATCGAGTCCAACTCGATTCACGAAAACTAACTTAGAACATCTCACAAGTGTACCTTGGTATTCTCGGTGTGAGAATTCCCGAAGTTGTGGGGCTCTGTTATGATCTTTGATTGAGGAAAAGATACGAGATTATCGGATTCGAGTGCACAATCGAGTAAGTGAGAGATAATGAACACTGTCGAATAGACGATGTACTCGATCATTTAGCAAACCAGAAAGCCTATCGCAGACTTGCTAACGTCGATCGTTCGGAAGCAAACGATCAACAAGTAACTATCGTATAGTCAACTCTAAGCGATCATGTATGCTCTCAACAGTTGTCGCTTAGTAAAAACTATTTTTACTTGATAGGCTTTTTCCGTGAGAAATTTTCGAATGTAACCAACTACTAATTTTGTGAAATAATTCTTCTTATTCTCATGGTTTACCAAAAAAACTTCAATAACCTTTCACTCAATTTGTTTTAGAGAAAAAGAATTATTATCATATAATTAATTATTTTATAAATAAAATATGATAACCAACTTATGATATTTCATTTATAACCTATAGTTTTAATATTTAATCATATGAACATATATAAACCATAGTATCTTTTTCTATCTTTATGGTACTTAATACAAATCATATTTATATTAGTTTTTCTTCATTAATGATCTAATACATCACACCAAATTATATCATATACAATTGAATTTTCTCTTGTTAATTTGAAACACATCAAAACTAACCCACAAATCTGATTCTCAACTTGAACCCATTGAGCTACCAAGGGGACCTCATGAGACCTATAGCTTGAAGCTCCAACGGTAGGTGAATAACTGACTAAACTCTTTAGTTACGAGATCTACCATCAGCTTAAATGGCGACACTCCACTAAAGACGATAACTGCACTCTTCTCACTACAGATATTTTTTTGTCCATATAACCAATCAACAGTTCGATAACTGCACCCTTCTATGTTACAGCTGGGTCAATTTACCATTTTTGCCCCTGTAGTTACATCTAATTCCTTAAGTACCACTGATTCCTCTAATGAACAATAAGTCATAATCCTACTATGATTGAGTCCTCTCTTCTAAAAGAGATGGTGGAAAACTCTGCTCAAAGATCGGAATCAGTTCTTAAGGGAGAGTAACTTTATCTACTTACACCCTACTTCAGGAAAGGAGTGAATTCTGTCTTGTGTAACTGAATTCTCAGTTCTTCAATCAGATGAATCCCCAAAGGGTAAGCTTGTTGAGTTGGCAATCTGGCCACTCTCACCATACTATCAAAGGACTGCCCTCATAGTAAGAGTTCCCAAAACACTCAGCATTAAGGTCATATCACCTTATTGGTCATTTTTAGTGAAATGTAGTCTCATTATCAACCGCATTATTATAAGAGACTAATATCTCGTTGTCCGTCTT
>NW_024063883.1:0-1370 GCF_009727055.1 Benincasa hispida | reverse complement strand
ATCCAATTAATTTAGAAAATGAGAAAAAGAACATTTTAAACATATTTAATGACACTGGGGGACTAAAATGGCCAAATTGAAACCTGAGGGATGAAATGCAAATATTCTTGAAAACTTACATACTAAAAAGATGTTTTTCCCATAAAAGTATTTTGAATTGATAATATACTTTTGATTATTAATGAAAAAAATAGATGTCTTTCATTTGTGATTTGAAAACAATGATTGAAAATTATAAAAAGTTATGAAAGCTAAAATATAGTATGTATTTTTTTTTTCTTTAATATGTGATTAGCAGTTAAATATTTTAGTCTTGCTTTTTGAATTTTATAAAATAATTTTTCGGTTTCTTAAAACTTTTGGGGCGTTTGGATTTGTTTATGTTTTTATAAGTTGTGCGAATTCATCTAATTTAATAACTAAGAACAAAAATGATAGTCATAAAGAAAACTCATAATCTAATATAAAAAATTTTCATTTATCAGAATTAAATTTCAAAGAAAAATCTTTCTTCTCCCCATTAGATATATTTGTTGAAATAAATAGAATATGTATGTATGATGTGTGTATCTGTGCGTATATTTGTGTATGTATATATATAATAGATGTGGAGTTAGCAGATGATTATTATGTTTGTGTAGTATTCATACATATTTAAAGCATGATAGTATAGCAAACTAGCGCATCTCTTTCATTATAAACAACATCATGCATATTCTTCTTCTATATGCATAACTTCCTCAACTCAGTAAAAATGCTTTGCTCCAACTTAGTCAAACATTTTACATTTCACAAGGACAGATAACTACATATATCTCTAGGAGTTGTGTCTTATCTGAAACTCTTTAATCTAAACTCGAACTCAAAATCTTCCTTTAGATAATTTTTAAACACTTCTACCAATAGCTTTAGGAGTATACGATCAGACTAAATGCAGATCGTTGTGTCCTAAAAGAGCCCAGTAGCTTTAAAGCATAAATGGCGCAACCCCGATGGTAAATTATAAGAAATCAATTGTTACCGAAGATTTACACTACGTCTAATCTCTGACGTGCACTCGACGGAAAAAGGATTTAAATTTGATGGAAAATAGCTAAAAATTAGTTACATGAAAATCCAAGAGGATGAACTTTTTGGGAGATTCAGAAATGAGAATTAGTTGCACGACACCTAATCTCTGTACTCTATCATCTCATAACAAAATTAGAAAGATTCAGAAATGAGAATTAGTTCCATGAATTAATGCTCGAATACCCTAAATAATGAAAACATTTTTAGAAATTCTTTTTGAAAATCGTTCCAAAACAATAAACTTTTTGATCAAAAAAATAAAGTGGTATATTAAAAACTTTTTCTTTTTTCGCACGAGC
>NW_024063882.1:0-1026 GCF_009727055.1 Benincasa hispida | reverse complement strand
TGTTTGCTAGAACAAAATTATAATGTTTATTTCGAAAATGATGAAGTGTTCATCAATACAAGAAATAAATAAATTTTCTCTGCAAAATTAGAAAATAACTTGTATATGTTAAAACCAACTGAGGTTAAAGCCCTATTGAACATAGAGATGTTTAAAACTGGTAAGACTTATAAGAAAAGGAAAATTTCTCCAAATGTCTATCTTTGGCATTTAAGATTGGGTCACATAAATCTCAACGGGATTGAGAGATTGGTTATGAGCGGTCCTCTTAATAAGTTAGAAGACAGTTTATTACCACCTTGTGAATCCTATCTTGAGGGTAAAATGACAAAAAGATCATTTTCTGGAAAAGGACTTAGAGCCAAAGAACCCTTAGAGCTGATACACTTATATCTTTGTGGCTTCTAAATGTTAGAGCGAGAGGAGGGTATGAATATTTCATTAGCTTTATAGATGATTATTCTAGGTATGGGCATATTTACCTAATGCACTGAAAGTCTAAAAAATTTGAAAAGTTCAAAGAGTATAAGGCTGAGGTTGAAAACCAATTAGGTAAAAAGATAAAAACGCTTCGATCGGATCAAGGTGGTGAGTATATGTACTTAGAATTCTAGAACTATTTGATAGCATATGGAATCCAGTCTCAACTTACAGCCCCTGGCACACCTCAGCAAAATGGTGTGGTAAAAAGGAGAAACAAAACCTTGTTGGACATGGTTCGTTCCATGATGAGTTACGCTCAGTTACCAAATTTTTTTTGGGGACACGCAGTTAGAACTGCAGTGTATATTTTGAACATGGTTCCCTCGAAAAATGTTTCTGAAATGCCTTACGAGCTTTGGAGAGGACATAAAGGAAATTTACGTCACTTTCGAATTTAGGGTTGCCTAGCACATGTGTTGGTGCAGAATCCTAAAAAGTTGGAACGTCATTCAAAAGTATGCCTATTTGTAGGCTACCCAAAAGAAACAAAAGGTGGTTTCTTTTATGATCCTCAGGAAGATAAGGTATTTGTATCGACAAATG
>NW_024063881.1:0-1268 GCF_009727055.1 Benincasa hispida | reverse complement strand
CTCGTGATGCCCTTTGGCCTCACCAATGCTCCAGCAACTTTCTGTACCTTAATGAACCAAGTGTTTCACGAATACCTCGACAAATTCGTCGTAGTGTATCTCGATGACATTGTGGTCTATTGTGCCTCGCTGGAGGACCATCGATATCACCTCCAACTAGTCTTCGAAAAATTTAGGAAAAATCTGTAGTATGTAAAGAGAGAGAAGTGCTCCTTTGCCCAATAGCGCATAAATTTCCTCGGCCACGTGATTGAGCATGGTCGGATTGGTATAAAAGAGGGTAAGGTGGCCGCGATCAGAGACTGGAGGGTACCATCATCCGTGACCGAGCTACGATCCTTCCTCGGATTAGCCAACTACTATAGGTGGTTCGTAGAAGGATTCTTAAGAAGAGTAGGGCCATTAACCGAACTGCTGAAGAAAGATAGCCAATGGAGCTGGACTGCTGAATGTCAAGCCTTTGAGGGCTTGAAGAAATTGATGATGATTGAGGGGTCGGTCCTCGGAATTTCCGATGTGACCAAGCCATTTGAAGTAGAGACTGATGCTTCTGACTTCGCGTTGGGTGGTGTCCTCCTCTAAGACGGACACCCCCATCGCGTATGAGAGTAGGAAACTAAATGATACCGAACGAAGGTATGCCGCCTCCGAGAAAGAGATGTTAGCAGTAGTTCACTACTTGAGGGCTTGGAGACAGTATCTCTTAGGGGCCAAGTTCGTGGTCAAGACTGACAATAACTCCATTTGCCACTTTTTCAACCAACCGAAGTTGTCGTCAAAACAGGCACGGTGGCAGGAGTGTCTAGTGGAGTTCGACTTCCAATTCGAACATAGACTGGGGAAAAGTAACCAAGCGGCCGATGCTCTTAGCTGAAAGAGCGAACATGCGGCCCTGTGCATGTTCGCCCGCCTACAAGCAAGTACATTGAGTGCAACATTACGAGAAACTGTCAAAACTCACTTGACAAGTGACACAGCAGCACAGGCCATCATACAGTTGGCCAAAGAGGGGAAGACACGCCATTTTTGGGTGGAAGACGATCTACTATACACCAAGGGCAATCGCCTCTACATCCCCAGATCCGGAGAGTTACGAAGGTCGCTGATGAAGGAGTGTCACGACACACCGTGGGCAGGACATAATGGTTGGCAGAGGACTTATGCCCTCTTGAAACAAGGCTACTACTGGCCAAGCCTTCAGGACGATGTCATGCAATTTACCAAGACTTGCCTTTCTGCCAACAAGACAAGGTCGAAAGGGCGAAATT
>NW_024063880.1:0-25493 GCF_009727055.1 Benincasa hispida | reverse complement strand
CCTCACAGCGTTGCAACGCTATTCTTCAGCCAGCCCAAAAAATGAAGGAGATTTTCCCTTGTGTTACAATGCTGGGACGAAGCATTGCAATACTGCTCATCCCATCCCAGTTCGCGCGTGCCAAACGTCTAGCGATTCAATTGAACTATTTTGACAAATTCATGTATTAGAGGTCCAGTTCAGTATGGTTTTGTCCGCTTTAGCCCATTTTGAAGCCTTTGAGGTATAGTTACGGCGGTTCAAGTCAATTCAAGTGATCTAGAGGCTTTTGGATATTGTTTTTCAATTATTAATGCAATAATTAGCTATTTGGTTGCTTAGGATGCCAAAACCAATCTATTTTAGTTTGTGCTTAATTATTTATGCATTATGAATGTATGTTTAATTAAATTAAATCTTGTATGTACATAAAGTATGCCATGTAGATTTAAAATTTCACTATAAGAAGCATTTATCATGCATTGAAAGTATGTTATAATACGTTATAATATATAGTATGCATGATTTAGAGTTTCATATATTTAATATAATTGTTATATTAAAATGTGGATTGCTTGATGTACGTTATAGCATGTCTGTAGTTCTATAAATGCTTATTAAATGGATTATACATTTAAAATCTATAACAAAGACAACAAGCATGCCCACATAGGGTTAACAAATAACAATTTATTTTAATAGTTAAAATAGGTCGTTATCTTGTAAAACTTTGTTTACAAACTCAATCGGTCTATAATCCTCTCTAAGGCTAGAGGTACATAAGTTAACGGTTTATGGAACACCTCCTACCTGGGAATTATAGCCGAATAATTGAACGTTGTTAACCCGATTTTTGCATGCGTGAGTGGTGTGAGCTAATAAAATGGTTTTATCGCATAGACATCGTAGGTTAAAATCCAAATTAATCGTTATACTTGGATAAATCACCTAGAGTTATGATGTTTTTTAGCCGACATATACCTTAGTAAATAAATATACCCAATTCATTAGAACACTTCAGTGAGAGATTAATATTATATAGGATATATTATTTTTATCTCTCACATTTCTAAGAGTTCAAACCATGAGATCTATGCTCGGCTTCGTGTCACTTTTACCGTGACTACTCCATTCGTAAAGTGTTTGCATGGGTCAATAACAAGGTGAATAAAGGAAGTTGTTCATAGTAAGTGGGTGAACGAAATGAGTCAACATATCCTACAGTCTCTTCCATTAGTTTGGATCGTGAGATTCTTATATTGTGTTTCTTGTCGTTTTTAAACGACATTATCCCCTCGGAGGGTTGTAACATAGGACTCAGAACAACTTGAACTTCAGAAATGAATAAAGTTCTTTTTCTGCCTTCAAAATTGTCTTCCACTTCGAGAGCTTGTTGATATCGTTCTATGAAAACTAAAAATGGAGGGTCATCCTTACAAGATTACTAAGTGTTAGTAGAAAACGGTAACTAAATAACTATAGGTATAAGAGTTATTCTAGAATTAGTATTTAGAAAAGAAATGTCTTGCTTTAGTGAAGGACTATTGACTACCCCTCGGTAGCATCTATTCTTACTCACTAAAGTATCGTTGCAAATAAATAATGAAATCAAGGTACATTATTACTTTTCCAAAATGAATTTGGATTTATATACAATTTTCTAATAGAATTTGTTTATGTTTCAGCATGTAAAACTCAATTATCCAACTACTAGCTTCCAATAAATTCAATGGCGAGGGTTACTCAAACTAGGAATTAAAAATACAATACTAGTTGTAGATGATCTGAGGTTCGTTTTAACAGAGAACATCCTCCTCTTCGAAGTTCAAATGCAAATCGAAGTGTTCAGGATGCCTATGATATTGGGTTTTATGTCCTAAAACTCGCAGTTTTGTAAAATGATAAACATTTTCATATCAAATATACTTATTATTGATTCATAAAATTGTATGAAAGTCTAAATCCAATAAACTAAAACCCATGACTATTGCATGAGTACTTGAACTTTATGTGGAGACATAAGAGTGGATCAGGTTCGAGTAAATAGTCAAAATGATCTATAGTACATGAATAAGGTTGGGTACCTTATTTCGGTAACATTATTGGATACGACCTATTCTGTAGTTGTTACAAAGAGTTGTAAAGTGCTACATACGATGTGATCTAATTGTACATGTTATGACATGAGAAGTGGGGGTGTCCTATGCAATGAGTTTGCATGAAATCAGACCAAGAAATAAGTCACTCTTACTTTATAACGCTCTTATGATATAGACTAACTATTTCACCTAGATGACCTAGGTAACTCGATCTTAATCCTAAGCTAACAATAAACTCCTGTTTATTCGAGATTACCCTTAGATTTGCAAAGGTGAGGGTTGGCACAACAACATCGACTCAATAAGACTCCCATTTCAGGGTTAAGACTGAATAGATAGTTGGAGACATAGGTGCAAGACGGAGTTCATGCCTACCCGATTTAGGAATAGGAGAAAGGTTATTCTCTCAAGTACTGAATCTAGGTCTTGAACAGGGGCCCCACCCTCTCACTGAGCTGAGAGAGTTTGGTTTAGTGATTGGATCACAAACTAGTTGTTCATTAAAGGATCAGTAGGAACTTGTGGAATAAGACGTAATCTCGGGGGTAAAATAGATATTTGACCAGCCGTTATTACGAACAACCTGTGAAGGGTCGACTTGCTAATTATAGTTAAATCATGTGGACATAATATATCTACAGTGAAGGGAGTGTAACTATGGTTTTAGTCTGAATCTAGGTCTTGAATAGGGGCCCCACCCTCTCACTGAGCTGAGAGAGTTTGGTTTAGTAATTGGATCACAAACTAGTTGTTCATTAAAGGATCAGTAGGAACTTGTGGATAAAGAATTAATTCTGGGGGTAAAATAGATATTTGACCAGCCGTTATTACGAACAACCTGTGAAGGGTCGACTTGCTGATTATAGTTAAATCATGTGGACATAATATATCTACAGTGAAGGGAGTGTAACTATGGTGTTAGTGGAGTGACCCATTAGTTAACGCTCCAAAGTATTCAATTTTATTATGCAATAGCTTTTGCCAACGCAGTTTATAATCACGTTCAATGCCTAATTTGTTTTCCCATTATGAATGTGCAAGAATTCTCACCACATATAAATAACATTTTTTGCGATAGTGAATGACTCGACACTAACAATTATAAAGTATGAAGATTAAACTGGTACATGTAAAAATTTTGGGACTAAAATTTATGAATTTAAAATTACGTAAACAAATGGTTACTGATTAAAGTTTTAAAACAAAATTATTACTTTTATGATGACAGGCAATAATCAGATTTATTATTAAAATTTTTACGGCTTCATCACAAAATCTCAAAACAATATTCTAATCAAATTTACCAAACTAGGTACATGATCTAAATTGCATAATTAGGGTTGTGATAATTATTCGAGACAAAAGTTTTAAAATGTCGGTCTACATGAAAATATCAAAATTTTAATTTTATAGGAATTTCAATGAAAATCTGGATGAAATGTAAATTTTGGTGGATATTAAAAAATAAAATATTTACATGAGTGATCTTTTTCTAAAATACTAAAAAAATTAAATTAGTAAATAAATTTTCATGATTTTTAAACAAGTTAACACGTTTATTATTTATATTATATTTACGTTAGTGATATTTTTTTTTCTTTTTATGTTTCATGGATTTTCCAACGATATATCGATAAACCTTCTATGTTGATGTCAAATCCATAGAAACGTAGAAATATCGATGGAAATTTAGTATTATATACAAAACAAGTCGATATAGAAATAAAATTAAAGTTCTCTATAAAAGAAATTAAAAAATTATATCTGAACAAAAGAGGAGGAAAAAATGGTATAACGCATAATTATATGGAAGCATAATAAATGGCAAAGGACAGAAACTCAATATGGAAAGGAATTAAAAAATTGAATGCTGTAGAGAGAGATTGATGCAACTGAGGAGTACTTAAGGGGAGTGGCATTAGCTCTGTCTCAATCACAAAAGAAATGGCTTTCTCCTTTGTAAATCGATCTTCATTCCTTTGCATTGTATGTATTGCTTTCCTTGTCGTTGCAGGTAATGAAATTCACTCTGTTATTATGTTAATATTACTTGGACTTTTCTTTATTTTTACTCTTAATTATAGTTAGGGATATCGCTGACCTAAATTATTTAGGTATTAGCAATTTTTGTGTTGTTTACGATTTTGACCCTAAAATTTAGAAAAAATGTATTATATTAAACTCTTCAACCCTATTGTGTATTCTAAATTATTCTCTCTAATAAAATTATTCTCACACTATCCCATGAACGTAGCCAGTGAACCACATATATTTGTACGTCGATTCTCTACTATTTTACATTTTTCTTTGTTTGTTGATTCCATGATGAATAATGCCATCTAATAATAAAAATTGGGTCGTTCAACAAAAACCTTGAAAATAGAAAGGTACATGAATGAACCGAGATCACCTGTGTGAATAAATTTTGATGATTGTGTGATTGGTGGTGAAATTGCAGGGACAGGACCAGTGCCAACATGTGGCCAAACGACTACTGGAGCATGTTTGGGAGGATGCTCGGGCTTCCCAAACTGTAACCAATCATGCCTCGATCAAGGGTATAAGGATGGTGGTCACTGTTATCCAGACGGTTATTGCTGCTGCAATAGTTTCTGATTCATATTCTATCAACATCTTTTCAATTCAATAAAAATCAACTCTACATATTGTATTACTTCATTTCTATGCCAATGAAGGCTTTCTGGATGAACTACAATATGTAAGTTATTCTGCAATGGTTACAAAACAACACATTTTTTTTGTTTCATGTAATTTTGAGAATCCTATTGTAATGTTCAGAAATGATTATCTTCTCTAAATTATTCTTGTTTCAAATTTCGTAACATATATAGGATAAAGGGGCAAATTTAATAAAAAGAATTGGATATTGCAACTGTGCTTATGTTCTTACTTCTTTGCGCACACAGCAGAAAAATTTGGCCCAAACTCAAACAAAATTGAGAAATATCCAAAATCAACTTAAACCTTTAAAAACATGCGAAAAATTCAGCAAAAAAGAAGATATGCATGGTTTCTGAGGTATCTTTTATCTTTAATGTAATTTGCTAGGGAAGGATCGGAGGTATATTAACTTATTGATATATTTTACTTAAAATTTATCATCGATACACTATGATACTTAACTAATTAGATAATCATCTTAATAACATACTACTGATACATTAGTGAACATTAATGTATTTTTTATATATCATTGTTATACTTGAATGAATGTTACATTAAGTGTGAATGTATTATTGATACACTTGAAATTTCAAGTTGTGTGAATGTTTTGATACACTAATGAAATACTTTATAGTAGGTATGTCACTAATCTACCAATGTTAACCTACCAATGCTTATTGAAACATTTCGATGTTGATACATTGTTAATACATACTTTATAGTAGGTATGTCACTAATCTATCAATACATAGTCCATTAATGACGTACCTACACTAATCATGAGATACATAATATACCTAATATAAATACAACTCAACCCAAACAAGAAGTTCAAAAAGTTGATTTTATCCTTGGGAACACATTATACAACAATGTGTGTGCACTAAATTAAAACTAACATTATTAAAACCCTAGAATTGATACATTGTTGACAGACTGTGATAATGTCTTAAAGTATATCATTGATATACTATTATACTTGGTATGTTCTTTAATGATATATTGAAATTACATTTTTAATATAATGAGTATTAGTATATCATTGGTACACCAATGTTATACTTGAAACTAGTATACTACTTGAACTTGATTAACAATGAATGAGTGCTTGTTGCTGTAATATTGTTACACTAATACACATTTATATGTAATATTTAAAATTGATTCTCTTGTGTCTAGTTACTCCAAGTAATTACTTGTTAGATGTCTAACACACTTGAAATATCTATAATACCCTCATGATTAATGTATATACAATATATTTATAATATCAATAAAAGGATAGCCATATGATTTACTTGAAATAAATTTCAAAAATATACCTCTACTACGCTTGAAATATCTTTCTAAAATATCAATAAGATGACACGTTCATGTTTTACATCAAATATTGCTAATTAATATATGATACACTTGGTATATCTATAAAATGATACCTTGATATTTTATTTCTAATTATTACTTATTAACATCTAGCATACTTCAAATACCAATGATAGATGCATCAAACTAGACTTCACTTGCCCTATTTGTTGGGTTGGTACACTAAATCTCATAGTTCTTTTATTTTCTAAATTTGTGTTCAAATTATTTATTTAATAAAATAAGGTGTTATTTTATTCAATATTTATATTGCATTAACCCAATCCAATAAATTAAGATCCGAGGTTATTTATGTAACTTAAGCATATATGTGGTTGACATATAGGTGGATCATGTTTAAGTATTAACCTAAATGGTTTGTAGTATATGGATAAAGGTCGGTGTCTTATCTGGGTGACATTACGGATACGACCCCCTTTGTAATTGTTATAAAAGTTGTTAACTATTACAAATGATGTGATCCTAATTGTTCATGTGGAGACATTCAAGTTTGGTATCTTATGCGAAGAGTTTGTATAAGAGCGGACTACGAAGTGGTTAGTCTCTCTTTATACCACCGTTAACTCAAGAGATTAACATTTTATAAGATGATCATAGGTGATTCAACCTTAATCCTGAGTTAGTTATAAACTCTTGTCTATGAGAGCAATTGGGTGAGAGTGGCTAGTTTCGCCAACTCATTAAACCTATCATTTGGAGATTTATCTAAGTAGAGAGCTGGGATATATCTACACAAGATGAAATTCATTCATTCCCGTCTTTAGGGTAGGTAGATGAATTGCTCCTTTCCAGATTGTTTCGAGGTCTTAAACAATGAGGTCTTGCCTTCTCACTGGCATGCGAGAGATTAATTTATAGTTGGACTATAAACTGTTTGTTCATTAGAGGGATCAGTGATATTTAAGAAATTAGGTGTAAGTACAAAGGTAAATCGACAATTTGACCCAGCTGTAGTTACGAGCAATTTGTGAAGAGTCAACTTACAGTTGATTGGTTATATCCGTGGACACAGAAGTATATCTACAGTACAAAAAAGTATAACTGATGCCCTAGTTTATTGTATTTATTCTTACATTACTTGTATATATTTGTATATATTTATTCCTTGGAGTTTTAGTCCAAGTGTAAGTTTGTTGGGTTGTATGTCCTAAAACCAATAGTTTGTAAAGTTTAACATATTCTATTATCAATAAAAGATATTGAAATTTATTCAATAAAGTTATTGAATATGTAAATTTCACTTGTAAAGACTAAATCCAATAAACTAAGATCCATGGTTATTACATGAATACTTAAACTTTATGTAGAGACATAAAGATGGATCATGTTCGAGTAAATAGTCAAAAACGGTCTATAGTATATGAATAATGTTGGGTACCTTATTTTGGTAATACTATCGGATGCGACTCGCTTTGTAGATACTACAAACAATGTGATCTTGAATCGTTCATGTGGAGATATGAGAAGTGGGGGCATCTTATGCAATGAGTTTGCATAAGATCTGACCAAGAAATAAGTCACTATTACTTTATAACGTTGTTTACTGTTTAAGAATGACTATTTCGAATCAATGACCTAGGTAACTTAACCTTAATCTTGAGCTAAATATGAACTCGTATTTTTTTTAGATTATTCTTAGATTTGCATAGGTGAGGGTTAGCTCAACAGTTTCAGCTCAATAAGTCTCCATTTCAGGTGTAATACTAGATAGATAGCTGGGGATATAGGGTGCAAGATGAAATTTACACCTACACAATTTAGGGTTAGTAGAAAGGTTGTTATCTTAAGTACTGAATCCAGGTTTTGAACAAGAGGTCCCACCCTCGCATTGGCCCGAGAAGGATTAAGTTTAGTGATTGGATCACAAACCAATTGTTCATTAGAGGATTAGTGGAACTTAAGGAACAAGATGTAATTTCGGGGATAAAACAACATTTGACCCAACCGTTATTATAAACAACTTGTGAATGGTCAACTTACTAATTGTGGTTAAATCAAGTACCCAGAAATATATATATAGTGAGGAGACTATAGCTATCAAGTTATAATAGTGTTACTCTGTAGTTACCGAATATTGATTAATTCAGTCTAAAGAGTTTAGCCAGTTAATCTCAAATCATTGAAGCTCATGATCTATAGGTCCATAAGCTCCCTCTACTAGCTCGTAAAAAAATTAACACCTTGGATTAGTGAATTGAGTGATTTTGACATGTTCAAAATCAAAATTAAGATTTTAAATTTGAATTTTTCAAATTGAATTTATGGTTTTCAATTTGGAGTGTTCAAATTCCCAATTAGGGTTTGAATTTGAATTGTTCAATTTCAAATTAGGGATCGAATAATTATACTCTATATAATTAACATTTAATCTTGTTGAAATTAAACGAAATTAAAGAGATTAAAATATTTAAATATTGATTTAAATACTGATTACATGATTAAGATTCATGTTTTAAATTAGGTGTTTGATTAAATTAATATTTGATATTAAATTATTATTTAATTAATTAAACTTAATTAACATAAAATTTATTTTCAGTTTTCAAATTCAATTTCTAAGTTGAATTTTATATTTTATTTAAATCAAATAAAATTGAAAATCAATTTTGATTTAGTGGAAAAATCCACTTTTGTAAGTGGAAAATTCCATTGCTTGGTGGCTTCTTTTTAAATAAAACAGCTATCCCACTTCCGTTTGGCTTCTTGAATTGTCAAGAGGTTGATGATTCTAAGATTGCATGTATTTTGATACATAAAAGCTAAGAATTTATGAGATTTCGAGGCTAGAAGACTGAGTTTTGGAAATTCAGCAAACACTCTCTTTACCTCTCAAGCTCTCTCCATTTCCTCCGTCAATTCACTTCAAATCGGAGTTCCACAACCCAAATTCAAGATAGAGAATAGTAGAGAAGACACTCTTGGTGGTTTACAGTTAATTTGTAGCTCAAATTCGTGGAGAGTAGCTTAGATTTGGAGAATTCATCAATGGTATAACATTTTGAAACTCTCATCTATGAAAATGTTTTCTTGCATGCTTTTAGAACTCAAATTAAGTGTAATTAAAGTGCTTATTGGTTCTGATTACTTTCGTTGCTTACTTGTACGTTCCAGTAATTCATATCAGAGTATGATTTAAGTACTCAATTAACGTTAATTTGTGTTTTGTGGGTAAATTTCCATGGATGCATGTTTGGTTGACTGATATGGTTGAAATTCAACTTTGATATTAGACTTCTCTTTGATTCAGTTGTTAAATTTGTATTTGGCTCTTGATTGATGAGCTTATATATGTACTCTAGAGTCTGTAATTTTATTAGAGTCAATAGAATTAAATTTAGGCTGTAATTGAAGTTTGAAGCAAGCATGGTCAACAACAAAAACTGGAGAAGAAGCCACTGGCAGGCAGCATTGCAATGCTGTCCACAGAGTGTTGCAATGTTGGGATGGAGCGTTGCAATACTGCTCATCCTAGCCCATAAAGATGTATGTGTTTGTGAGTTGGTTTGCACGAGTGAAAATTAGTTTGACTAATTCAGTTCTTCTTTTGTCCAGTTCAGACACCATGGACTCCGGTTCTTATCCATTTTAGTTCTAATTTCCATTATAATGCTTATAACAGAAACAATCAAAACCATCCACAACAGTAAGCAAATACATACAAGGCATTCATAACATTTACAAATTAGTCTAAGTGTCATGCTCCATGCATTGTTCATTCATTGCTACTTTTATATAACACTTATATAAGCGAGCAATGAACCAAGCACACATGCTTCCATTCACCTTTATACTATAACACTTATAATATAAAGATGATTCATGAATATGCTTACTACGTGCATAAATATAACTCTTATATTTCATGATACATTCGTATGCTCTCTGGTAATTTCATCATGTCATATTATAATACTTATAATATATGATGCATGAATAATTACACAATCTAAGGTGGGTTTCCAAACTATATGTCATATACTATGTCGTATAAACCAACATACATCACATGTTCATTAATGAAAAGTTGATGAACCGAGATAATTTTCCTCAAATCCTTAAAACTAAAGCTAACTAAAGCTAATTTTTCTCAAATACATCACGTGTTCATTAAAAGAAAGCTAGATATGTCATATAAACCAACATACATCATGTTTCAAAACTATATAATACAATATGGTTCAAATAGGCGAATTGGGTCTCGAACTATCTGGTCGAAGTCCGCGTCTCCAATTATCATGTACCACCTTCCTTATAATCGCCTACGCGAAAGAGTAAATGCTTTACTCAATCATTTATTAACTCTTCCAGAGCTAAACGATCGTTGCGTTTAGCAACGATCATGTACCTTTTACTATGCGATAAAGCATGAGGCACGCGATCATGCAGCGCGCAACGTACAATGCAAGCAGTAAATGACAACGATGCGGTGAAGCACAATCGTCTGAACGATCACTAAGCAAGTAAGTGACTATGCGATGAAGCATGCTAACTACACGATCGTTTAATATGCATGCATTTTATTAATCGATGAACATCATATGCTCCCACTCGATCGTTTACCTTCAGCGTCCATGCGATCAGAAAACCAACGCTACACGATAAAGTAAACATTTTACCCCATCGTTTAACATTAGTTAAACGATCGTTTAGTAAATACTACACGATCACGTAGAAAAATCTACATGATCGTTTAGCCAAATCCCAACGATCGTTTACTTTAGGCTACAAGATACGACCAACTTTTGGTCTTCTTCTTCGCTGAGAACTTCATCTCCATGCTTTAAAACTTCATAACGAACGACTCAATAAACTCAAACACTTTGAATTACAGACTCGATTACTTGCTACTTATGCCCAAAAACACAGGGGCTCTTACAAATTAACACTTTGTAAGCGAAAGAAAGCTTTAAACAGAGGTAATTCTCTCGTAAACATTCATCAACACCATCCACAAATGCATTTAACATTTAAACGCAATGCAGAAAACCCACCATAACTATAAAAGAAGTTCAAGACAGAAGTGAAATTTGGAATATCAGAACAACCTGGCTCTGATACTAATTGAAGGAAATCAGACATCAGGATTTCCATGAGCAGTGGAAGGATCGTTCCAAATTTCATTCGAAATTGAACATTAACAATTACAGTCAAGAAACAGAAACTAAGAGGTCATGCATAATAGAAATTATAACATGCTTAGAAGATAATCAAGGGAAAGATTATATATACCTTTGAAGACTCATTCTTCAAACTCCCTTGAACACTCCAAACGTCTAAGATATTAATACATGAACGCTCGAACACAACGACCGCAACACAGCACGATAAACAACAAATACCACAAGAATAATATGAACAACTAAAAGTCACAAACCCAACGAATGGCCTCCAGAACTTCGAACTTAGTCGAGTTGAGTCAAGACTCCACCACAATGGTTACCTTGGTATTCTGGTGTTAGAATCTAAAAGTGTGGTTGGAAGATGAGACTGGAGGAACAACAATCGTGTAGACGATTGAGCAAGTGGGAGATAGGAAGTGTCTATCGTATAGACGAATGCTCAATCATGTAGGAGAACGCAGCTTATCGTATAGACAATGCCCTGCAATCGTTTAGCTACGACCAACTGAGTGAACTATCGTATAGTGACACTCCACGATCGTTTAGTCTCTCCATCCGCCATCATTTAGTGAAACAATTTTACTTGATAGTCTTTTCGTGACTTTCTTTCCGAATTGAGGAACTCTTCTAAATTTAGGAAAACATTTTTTCTTTTCTATCACGATTACCATAAAGTCACCAATAACCTCTCACTCAATTTGTTATTGGAGAAAAAGAGATAATTATCAAACAATTAATATTATTATAAATAAATATGATAACAAACTTATCATATTATATTTATAACCTATGGTTTTAATATTTCATCTCATGAAACATATAAACCGTAATTCTTTTTCTTTTTATGGTATTTAATGTATCTTATACATCACATCGATTGGATCATATATAATCGAATTTCCTCTTGTTAATTTGAACATTTCAAATCGACCCCAAGAACTGATTCTCAACTTGAATCCATTGAGCTATCAAGAGAACCTGATGGACGTGTAGCTGGAAGCTCCAATGGTACGTGAATAATGACTAAACTCTTTAGTCACGGGATCCACTATCCATTAACTGCCGAACACTCTACTAAAGACCAACAGCTATACTCTCTCCTTACTACAGATATATTTTTTGTCCATACTAACCAATCAACAGTACGATAACCCTTCACAGATCGCTTGTAAGTACGGCTGGGCCAATTTACCATTATGCCTCTTTAGTTACATCTAACTCCTTAAGTACCACTGATCCCTCTAATACACATAAGTCATAGTCCTACTATAACTGAGTCCTCTCTTCACTAGAGAGATCGTAGCCACTATGTTTAAGACCCAGAATCAGCCTTTAAGGGAGCAATCTATCTACTTACCCCTGCTTTGAGGAATGAGTGAATTCCATCTTGTGTAACTGAGTTGCCAATTCCGAAATCGGACAAATCCCCAAAAAGGTAGGTTTATTGTGTTGGCAATCTAGCCACTCTCACCCAGACTAATCAAAGGACCACCCTCAAAGGCAAGAGTTTTCAAAACATTCAAGATTAATGTCATGTCAACTATAGCCATTTAGGTGAGATGTATGTCTCAAGTATCAATGGAGTTATATAAAGAGATGAATCTTCTCGTGGTTTAGTCTTATACAAACTCTTTGTATAGAACACTGCCGCTTGCATGTCTCTACATGAATGGTCAAGATCAATCATTTATAGTAGTTCACCATACTTGCAAACCTCTACTAAGGGGGTCGTATCCGTAGTGTCACCAGGATCAGGTATCCCTGCTAAATGCTTATACTACATAACTTTTTAGGTTATCACTTAAGGCATGATCCACTTGAATATCTCATATACATGCTTAAGTTTACATACAATAACCATGGAGCTTTTTTTATTTGATATGAGTAAATGCAAGATAAAATAACTCTTATTTTATTCATAACAATGTGTATAGTTTACAAACTACGAGACTCCGGCACCATTCCCAACATTTTCTTGCATGCTTTTAGAACTCAAATAAAGTGTATTTAGAGTGCTTATTGATTATGATTACTTCCGTTGTTTGCTTGTACATTCCATCATATTGTTGTTTTACTTGAATTGTTCATGAAACGACCCCTTGTTTTTGGGCGTTTAAATTCAACAATCAAATATATAAGTCCAGGTCTTGTGTTGTTTGCAAGAGTTGCTAAAGAAAATGACCAATTATGGAGCCAAATAGACAAAGATCAATGTAAAGGAAGCATTCTTTTTCGGAGCACAGCGTACAACGTTACAACGTTGTGCACTGTGCAGCAGCATAGAAGGCCCAATGCATCATCATTGTGCCATAGCCCAGTTGTGCGCTACGACAACGAGTTGCAATGTTGGGGTTATTGTCCTAAATCTCGTGGGTTTCATAGTGTGTAAATTCTTTGTACAAAGATTATTTATTTAATAAAATAATAAGGTATTTTATTCGACATTTAGTTTGCATTAATTCAATCTAATAAACTAAGATCCAAGCTTATTTCATGTTACTTAAACATGTATATTGTTGACATACAAGTGGATCGTGTTTAAGTAATACCTTAAATGGTCTATAGAACATAGATAAGATTTTGTACCTTATCCTAGTGACACTACAGATACGATCTATTTTGTAATTGTTGCAATAATTTTATAATACGACCCATTTTGTTACAATAGTTGTAAAATATTATAAACGGATACGACCCATTGTGACATTATGGATACGACCCATTCATGTGGAGACATGCGAGTAGAGGTATCTTATACAAAGAGTCTGTAGAAGACCAATTGTGAAATGATTAGTCTTTCTTTATAGTGCCGTTACTTTAAGAGATTAACATTTAACTAGGATGTCCATAGATGACTTGACCTTAGTCCTGAGGGATTATGAACGAGCCTATGAGGATAATCCTTTGATCTATATGGGTGAGAGTGGTCAGATTCGTCGACTCAATTAACTTACCATTTTAGGAATTTTTCCGAGTGAGGAGCTGAGTTTACAGCTATACAAGATGGAATTTGCTCCTTCCCGATTTAAGGGTAAGTAGATGAATTGCTCTCTTAATAGTTGTACCTGGTCTTGAACAATGAGACATCACCCTCTCACTGGACCAAGAGGGATTAGTTTATAGTTGGACTACAAACTATTAGTTCATAAGAGGGATCAATGGTATTTAAGGTGTTAGATGTAACTATAGTGGTAAAACGATTATTTTATTTAGTTGTAGTTACGAGCAATTCGTGAAGGGTCGACTTACTGTTGATTAGTTATATCCATGGACACAGAAATATGTCTACAGTGCGAAGAGTGCAGCTATGGGACTTTAGTGAACTGACCTATAGTTAGTTAATGTTGATTAATTTAATTAAGAGTTTAATTAATTAATCTTGTATCATTGATGAAGGATATCATACCAAGAGTTCCATGAGCGTGTTCAGATCGCTCTGATCTCATCGTGACTGAAATACAAATTATATACATTCAACACATAAAGTTGTGCAAATAAATCTAATTGTCGGCATGCTTAGAACAAGATAATTAACAGGGAAATGGTTCCATACTAGTTGAAGACTATCTTCGAACTTCAAAACCCCAACATAGTGGATCCCTCCAAATGATCTACTAATGCCCGGCGGGAACGTCAACTGTAGCAGCATGATCAACGCAAACACGATCGCCACAACAGGGATGATACCACCACTAATGAGCCCTGGGTATTCTCGGAGTGAAAACACAAAGGGTGGGCTTTGGTGAATTTGGTAGAGGACAGAGGACAAACGAGTTGTGTAGACGGTAAGCAAGTGGGAGAGAAAATAGTGCTAACGTATAGTAGAAGTTCTTATCACATAGAGAAGCTACACGATCGTGTAGGACATGTTGAACGATCGTTTAGGAAAAACGTGTACGATCGTTTAGTTAAATCGTGAGGTGGACGATTTTTTAAACGGAGAAGCAACTATCGTATAGGCTCTCGGGCGATCGTTTCATGAAATCTTTTGGGTGGAAGAATGAATATCGAATGCACGATTCAAAATGAAAACTTTGTTCATTTTTAACCCATCCGTTACCATAACCAACGCTGCCCACTACCCATGTCTGAACGTAGAAAAATGATTAATTATCATATAATTAATCAAATAATTAATTAAAAATATAATCATATTATATTTATATCCTATAGTTTGATATCATATATCTACTATAGTAATTTTTTCTCTACTCGATATAAATCATATTTATATCTAATTTCCTCTTAAATAATGTATCTCATATATAATTAACCAGTCCAATTATATCATATATAATCGAACTTCCTCTTGTCAATTTGAACATTTCAAATTAACCAAAATATTGGTTCTCGACTTTATCCAAGCTACCCAGCGACCTAATGGACCTATGGCTCGAAGCTCCAACGGTACGTTAATAGCTGACTAAACTCTTTAGCCACGAGATCCACCATCCATTAACTGTCAGTGATTCCAATAAAGACCAACAGCTAAACTTTTCTTACCACAAATATATTTTTGTGTCCATTGGATATAACCAATCATAAGTACGATGAATCTTCATAGAAGCTCGTAAGTACAGCTGGGCCAATTTATCGTTTTGCCCCTGTAGTTACATCTCACTCCTTAAGTACCACCGATTCCTCAAATGAACAATACAACATAGTCCAACTATGTGTGAACACCTCTCGGGCCAAGAGAAGATGTGTGGTGCTACATCGTTCAAGCCCCAAAATTAGCACTTAAGGGAGCCATCTATCTACTCACCCATTCCTTGGGGAAGGAGTGAATTCCATCTTGTGTAGTTGAGTTCCCAGCTCCCAAATCAGAAGAATCTCCAAAATTTTAGGTTTGAATCGACGACCCTGCCACTCGCATCCATACAAATCAAAGGACTGCCCTCAATGGCAGAAGTTCCCAACTCACTTAGGATTTAGGTCATATTACCTATGGTCATGTTAGTGAAGTGAAGTCCCTGTCATGAACGGTGTTATATAACGAGACGTTGACACTTCGTGGTCAGGTCTTATACAAACTCTTTGTAATAAGATGCCCCCGCTCACATGTCCCCAACACGAATGATCAGGATCAGACCATCTGTGACAAGTCACAACACTTGTGACCATTCCATAAAGCGGGCCGCATCCGTAGCGTTATAAGGATAAGGTTTCCCTATTTATCCATATACTACAGACCATTTTTTGTTATCACTCAAGACATGATCCACTTGTATGTGACCACATACATGCTTGAATAACATATAGATAACCAGGGATTTTATGTTTATTGGTTTGTGGTAAAGCAAATAAAACAATTAACCGAGCAAAATACAAGATGTGAAGTAAATATCATATATTAACAACACAAGTGTTCGTACATATTGTTTACAAACTACAAGACACAAGACTTTAGGGCATCAACCCTAACAATTGGAGCTTCTAATCTGTAGGTCCATAAGATCCGCTTGCTAGCTCACTAAGGATAAAACAAGGAATCATTGTTTTTGGAGTGAATTTAAAAATAAGAAAGGAGATGACTACTACAAGATAACTATGTTACCTATAATGTCACAACATTCCACACAAAAATTACAAGATATAATCAATAGATAAATGAATACAAGAGATTGGTAACCCAGTTCGGTATAAACCACCTGTTGGGAATGTTCTAAAACTCGCAGTTCATAATCATGGAAATATATTCAATTTACTACTAAAAGTATTGTTGAAGCATTTATTCAATAAAAGTGTTATTGAAATTGCATTAAGTAATAAAAATCCAATAGACGAATCCATGGCTATAGTATGAATATAGTAACTTTATGTAGAGACATAAAAGAGAATCAAGTTATAGTATATAGCCATAAAGGTCTATAAGTATATGGATAAGATTGGGTACCTCGTCTTGGGGACACTATGGATGCGGCCTACTTTATATACTGATACAAATGACATGATCCCAAAATCATTCATGTAGAGACATGTGAGTAAAGGCATCCTATGCGAAAGAGTTTTGCATAAGACCAAACCACGAAATAATCACTTTTTTTTAATAACGACTGATTACTGTTAAAACTGACTATTTCAATTTGATGACCTATGGTAACTCGATCTTAATCCTGACCTAACTATGAATTATTGTTTATTCGGGATTATCCTTTGATCTTCATAGATGAGAGTTGGCTCAATAGCTCCACTCAACAAACCTCCATTTTTGGGATAAGACTAGATAGATAGTTGGGAACATAGTCCCGCAAGATGGAATTCGTTCCTACTCGTTTTAGGGTTAGCAGATAGATTGTTCCCTTCAGTACTGATTCCTTGTCTTGAACAAAGGGGCCACCCCTCTCATTGTCGAGAAGGATATGGTTTATTAGTTGTAGAGGATCAGTGGGAATTTAAGGAGCAAGATGTATTTACAGGGGTAAAATGATAATTTTGACCTAGTTGTAAATACGAACGACATGTGAAGGATCGATTTACTGATTATGGTTAAATCAAGTGGACAAAAATACATCTACTATGAGGAGAATGCAACCAGCGAGCTATGGTGGTATGTCTCGGTGGTTAACAAATATTGATTAATTCGGTTTAAAGAGTTTAGCCAGTTAGTTTCAAATCGTTAGAGCTCATGATCTATAGGTTTATAAGGTTTCTTTACTAGCTCGTAAAATATTACACCTTGGATTAAAAAATTGAGCAAATTTGAAGTGTTCAAATTTGGAATTAGGATTTGAATTTGAAATTTTCAAATTCAATTTAGGGTTTGGATAATTATATTCGATATAATTAAACGTTTGATTTATTGAAATTAAACATAAATTGGAGAGTTTAAAATATTTAAATATTGGTTTATATATAATTTACATGATAGAGATTCATGTTTAATTTAGATGTTTTATTAATTTAATATTTGATATTAAATTATTATTTAATTAATTAAATTAAAATTAATTTCAATTTTTTAAGAAATTCAATTTTTGGAAAATTGAATTTAAATTATGTTTAATTTAATTTTAAATTAAATAATAAAATTGGAGAAATTGGATTTTTGAGTGGAAAAACCCAACATTGAGGGTTTTAGTGGAGTTTTCCATCTTTTGACACCTTGCCCATTCACAGTGCTAATTATGGTGTCAATTAGCTGAATGTATGAGTGCTTGCATGCTACAACTTGTTAAATACATCATTATTCAAAATTTTGAAGGCCATGCATTCTGGAATTTATGAAATTTCTGTAAAAAGCTCTTTAACTCTCAAATCCTCTCCAATCCCTTGCCCAATCCATCTCAAATTAGATTTTTTACTACTTAATCTAAGGCTAAAAATAGTAGAGAAGTTTCTTTCGGTGGTCTACTAAGGATTTAAAGATCAATTTCTGGGAGATCAGCAAGGATCAAGAGAGATTCTATAAAGGTATACAAACTATGAAACCCTCTTTATATGAAAATTGTTTTGTGCATACTTTCGCTTTATACATGTTTATCCTATCAGTTATTCATTTTGACATAAAAGTTTTCATAAATTAGGAGAAACTCTGATCTCTCTCTGCTTCTGTTTTCCAGATGAGGAGTTCCAACGAAGATTGATGAACAATAGTTGAGAAAATCAGACATGCAAGACATGATTCAAGAAGGGAAGGAGAAGAGAAACACACTGATTACAGTGGTTTAGTCATTGTGACCTACATCCACTTCAACAAGCTGTGATTTCTTTCTTTATTTCAACCTTCCAGTTCTTTCTTTATAGATCCACACATTTTTCTTTTTGTAAACAGAGGATGAATTCATATTGACCTGATTTTCTTCTCCCAGTATTTATGAAGAACAATTTCTGATTTTGGTAGTTTCTTAGTACTATAATAGAAAAATAGTTTCTCTATTACAACAGTTTTTTAACATATTATTTTCTTTTCTGTATGAGGTGAGCTCAAGTAAGGAAGTTTTGCTGTATGCACGATCTGAATGAGGTAATCTTTAGCTAACTTCTTTACCTTTCTTAATATTTTTTAAGTGAGTTGTCTGAAATTTTGGGAGAGCGGATTGTTTTAGAAGTGTTGGGTGGTATGGCTACCTTGTGAGGGTAATATGTGGAAGAAGGGGGAATGTTAATAGTAATAAGAAGGGCATACGGGGGTTGTAATAAAAAAAAGATACAAGAATTTTAGGCTTTAATGTCAATTGAAAAATGTGAAACAGGATGTATAATGTCAGTTTTATTATTTTAAAAAAAGTGGATCTTTAATGTCGGTTTTAAATCGACATTGTAGGTATACCTTTAATTTCGGTTTTAAATCGACATTAAAGACTGCTTTTTTTTAAAAACATATATATAACCAATTTTCTTCTCCCCCCCCCCCCCCCCCCCCTCCCCCCCTCCCCCCGCCCTCCCCCCACCCCCCCACCCCCCGCCACCCCCCCCCCCCTCCAATTTTTTTTTCTTTCATTTCTCAGATTCCACTCACAAAAACAACCACGCCAAAACCCTTTCCAACATGACTCTTTTCATCCTTCCACACGAAACCCACAACTTGACCAAGCATCCAATCAACACCTTCCCTGACCCCCACCCCCTTGGTCCATTTGCAGCAACCAATGGTCTCGACTGTGCTCTTCGTGGAGAGAGAAGACCGAAGACTCGCTGACTTCAGAGTAGGCTTTCGGAGGCAGCGACGACGTTTTTCCAAAAACATTCACACGATTGTCCTATGTCGTTTGATCGCTCTACTTCGCTCCACCAGCCGACCTCCAATTAGAAGAATCGGAACACCTTGCCGCGGAGTTTGAGTTCTCGCGCTCGCTCCCTCACTGACTCTCCCCTTCAACCTCAGTAGCTTGTTAATCAGATTCATTGAGTTTTTAATTTGATTGTGTGACTGTGACTTGTATGGATTATCAAGGATTCGATGTTTGATTGTTGACGGATGAGTGTTGATTGAAATTTTTGTATTGTGGATTGTGAAATTATGCATGGTGTTTGGGGAATTTCAATTTTGTCTGTGTGGGAACTGGATTGTTTTTGGGTCAATTTTGGACCAATTTTAGCGGGAAGTTTAATCGATTGGACCCTAATGAGAGCTTTTAAAGATTCTAATCGTTCAAAGTATGATGAAATAAGTTATTGATTTCCCATGCTATATTTAATGAACAACTTCGTTGTAACTGTATGTTAAATTTAGACTTATTTAAACTACAAGGAGGATAATTGAAAATTAATTTTGGCTAACATAGGAGGAAAGAATGAGTCTTAATTTTTGCTTACTAACCATTTCATTTTCCTCTTTTAAATTATACATGATGAATTAATTATATATCTGTATGTGTCTAATTCTTACGATTTCAATTTAGAATCAGAATGAGTACACTAATATAAAGGACATAGGAAACAATGACATTTGTATAAATGAACTTCTATGTCAAGTTTCTAAACAAACTAATTGGATTGTTCAAATTATCAATAGAGTTTTACTGATTGTTTGTCTTTTTCACATATTGTTGGAAAAAGTTATTTTTTGAGTTTCCTACCAAAATCATTTATGGTTCTAATAAGTTTCAAATTGACAGGACATAAAGCTAGATGACTTGGAAGAAAATCACTTTGTTGTTGTCCATGGAGGTGGTTTTGGTGCTTGGTGTTGGTATAAAACTATTGCTCTTCTTGAAGAAGCAGGCTAAGAGCTACGGCGGTAAACTTAACTGGTTCAGGAAGTCATTCATTTGATCCAAATAGCATCACAGATCTCTCGCAATATGTGCAGCTGCTCATGGATGTTCTTGAAAAGCTTCTTCCTGGCAAAATGGTTTCCATCCTTTTAACCTACTTTACTATATATATATATATACACTTTGATAAAAAAATGTTATTGAGATAGGTTTTTCTATTTTGATTGTCTATTTTTTGATTAAGCTATTGTATTTTGCACTTGACTCCCTCGAAGCTTAATTTCTTTTATCTTCTTAACTTATTCAGGTTATCCTAATTGGGCATGATTTTGGTGGTGCTTGTATTTCGTATGTAATGGAATTATTTCATTTCAAAATTGCGAAGGCTGTCTTCCTTGCTGCAACAATGTTGAGTCATGGGCAAAATACTCTTATTATATTCTCCTTGCAGGTACTCTCATTCCCTGATATAAATGATTTTGTAGCTTTAGACTTGAATATATGTAGAGAGTTGAATTTCATATAAAAAACTACATATTGGTATGAATGATTAACTTTCAAAATTTTAAATGTTGTTTTCTCTTCATTCTTTTTTTGGCTTTTATTCAATGCTGCTAGACGATCTTTCTGTACTCTTCCAGTCATGTTTATTTTAGTTTAGCTATGCTTGAATCTGTGCTAGGCTGGTTCGGACGATGTCATGCGATAGGCTCAAGTCTTTGTGTACTCAAATGGCAATGACAACCCTCCAACAACTATTGAATTGAAAAAGATGAAACTCCAAGTGTTGTAGTTGTGAAAGAATTGAGGTACTTTACGAAATTATTTTTTGTCTCATTGTGTTTACCCCTTCCCCTTCTAATGGTCACATGTGCATATTAGGAAGAAACAATATCTTTAGAAAATGGTTCTCGTCATCTTGGTTTGAACTCAATGTGAAACAACTGTTTCATCATTGCTTTCCACACATCAGTTGGTTGTAGTTGGACTCATAACTAACTCTTTAATTGATGCAACCAAGAGACACTAGTTATCTTTTACTTGATGATGCTACCGTATGACATTTCTGCTCTCTTAGATATTTCTCTATTTCCAATTACACAAATTTAATTTGTTCAATGTGGTATGTTCTCATATTTTCAACAAAATGTACAGATCTCAAAGAGGGCGAAGGTTTGCGTAGGGTACCTTATAACCGACATGTTTACAAAGTCTTATAGATTAATCCGTTGATGTGAAGTTACTGCTATTCTTGTTTTATATGGCCTCCCTAGGTATGGTTTCCTTGTCAAAGTATTCGAGCACACATGGCTCAGGCCATGAAGTAACTTCTTCATTTCAGGTCATTGAGAGGATCTATTATGGCTCACGAGATGATGCACACATGGCTCAGGCTTAAAGGTCATTTATTTACTTCGTACTCTTTATGTTTTCTTTTTTTATTGATTTCACAATAGGTTTTTAACACGTCACGACGTCAAACCGGTTATTCCAGTTTAAAGCCTAAGTTTGAAGAAGGCTCTATTATTCTAAATTCAATTTAGGAGTTGTCAACTAAAATTTCAAAATAATTACGATTTGAATTAAGTTCTTTAATTTTCATAAGTGAATCACTCTAAATTCTTACACTTTCTTTTTAGTATTATTGATTCATCGTTCGCATCTGTTAAATTGAGATAATAATTAAACTAATTCAGAGTATTTTTTAGCTAATTCATTTGAACAATAATGAAATAATTTTGAGTGAAGTTTTTCAATTTGTTAGGTTCAAGATTGACGTGTAAGACTAAATTTTGATTCTTGGGGATTTGGAAGGAAGATAGGAAGATTTCATTGGACATGTTTTAAGAAGGTTGACAAGTGGAGAAGGTGCACCTACACAAAAAGGACTTCATAACAACATTAATAACAGGTACAAGGTAATATTTATAAGATGCTTATCTTAAAGTCTATTTGTTCTAAACTTTGGATTAGATTCAGTGTTGGAATGTTATGACTATCCTATAGTTATGGTAGTCATAGCTTAGTTGTTTATGAATTCCATTGAGTGGTTTATGGTAGCTGAATTTCTTAGGCATCCTTTGGTAGTTTGTGGGTTAGGTTAATTCTTCATTATCATTGTCGAATCTTTTGTTATATCTTGTTTAACAATTTATTGTGCTTCTTCGTCAATTTGAATCTAATTTGTCCTTGGAAACTTCTTTAGATAATGTAGGATTGACCCTCAATATCATCTTTTAGTTGGAGTTGTTTTTTATAGTTTCATTTGATTGAAGTCTTGTATCCGTTTGGTGTGCTTTTTAGTTGCTTGAAGTTTTGGTGTTACTTTAAGGGCTTTTTACTTTTTAGTTATATGGGTAATGCAAAACTTTTTAGTTGGAGATGCTAATTTCCTCCTTTCCTCTTTCGTATGCTTATGCTTCTATTTTGGCATATTTTGGATTTTTATTATGTGATTCGAGCTTCTGTGTGGTTGTTTATAATAGAACATGATATCTTGGCCTTCTTTGCAAATTCTCATGAATACTCGAAATCATAAATTTCCATGTTTGTTTTTCCATATCTCCCTAACTTGAACTTCATAAATTCTTTGTGTGGGGTAATTGAATTCTTATTATATATTGTTTGCCTATTTTTCTCTGCTTGCAGGAAGTGATGCTTTCGATTTGGATCAAATCTGTGGTGGATGGTGGAGAGAACATAATGAAGGAGCAATTGAAAGACTATTTGGAAAACATTGTATAATAGCAACAAGTGTGTGTGCACTTTTGTACACCCTCTTCGACGTCGGTTTAAAACCAACATTAAAGACAACGGACATTAAAGGGCATTAATAACACTATCTTTAATGTGGTTGTCAACCGACATTTAAGACCTTTAATATTGGTTTTAAACGGATATTAAAGCCCATAATTCTTGTAGTGAGAGTTCAATATAGAATTTAGAGAGAACGAGAGGAGGGAAAATAAGATGCAGAATAGCTGAAGACTCCATGGAAGATAAGCCCAACAATTTTGATTGGACCGAAGTTGGAATAACACACAATCCAAAGTGTGATCAACAGTAATGCAAACTCTGTTGCTCCTGAATTTCAAAGAAAATTGTCACCTGATTCATCAGTCTGTTGCTACATGTAGCTAAGAATGGAAATTGTGTAAGGTATCTCATTCAAGTTAAGTTTCAAGTTCAACGAGAATTTGGGAGTAGTCTCCATTGCATACTCGGGGACTACTGTCGTTCTAGTCCCTAGTAGCCCTAGGTTAGGTAGGATAATCTTGGGCGGAGTGTGACATTCTTTCGCGGTTGCACAAACTCACAAACTCTTCGTACTCCAGAATGCCTCACATGAATAGAAATATTCACGAACAGGGATACCAACAACAAGAAATCTTGCTATTCCTAGGCAATGAATTAGATTGTGGGATCTAAGTGTCTTGGAAGAGGAAGGGAATATTGCAGAGAGTTCATGAGACAGTTATGTGTTCTTTCCCTTCTATAACTCTTACAGAATAAAGAGAGACATTTCTCGCAAAAATAACATGAAAAGGATAACTCCTGTTCATTCCAATAACTGCTCTCCTACCACTACTGTAGGCGAGTTATTTTAAAATATAATATTTAATGAAAAATTCTAAAACATAATTCAACTTTAATTAAATAAATATAAATAATTAATCTACTTAATTATTTATAAAATTAAATAATACATCATCTCATTAACTAATTACAGATTCAATTAAATATCTCATATTTAATTAAATATGCATTTAAATCATATTCAAATGCATAACTCTCTCATAATCTATAGTTTCAATATGAATGTTATTCATATTAATTTTAACTTATAGTTTCAATATGAATCTTATTCATATAATTAATATTCAGATCTTCTCTAAATCTATTACTTTCATTAATATAGTATTAATTATAAATCATATTTATAATTAACTATATATTATTATAATTCTCTATATATTTACGTATATATATATATATATTATATATTTTTATACTAATCAATAATGAATAATCAACACTTTATTTCTCTAAATAATTTGAACTCATTCAAATTATTTTAAAACTTGTCATTCCTTAAATAATTTGAACAATCTAATGAATCTACATATTGGAAGTTCCAATAATATGAGATAATTAATTAAACTCTTCAATAAATTAATTAACATTCATTAATTGCAGGTGTACTCCACTAAAAAACTCATAGTTGCACTATTAGCACTGTAAATATATTTCTGTATCCATGGATATAATCAATCAATAGTAAGTTGACCATTCACAAATTGTTTCGTAACTACAACGGGTCAAATTGTCGATTTACTCTTGTACATTACATCTAACTTCTCAAATATCACTAATCCTCCGTACCAATCCGGTAGACCATCGCTCGACAACACACCACAACTAGGGAGAAGTAAAGAGTAACACTCCGCTCCCATGGTGGGTGACCCGCGCGGGGGCCCTCCTCCCCCAACATTCACACTAATAAATAACGTGGGGGCCTCCACAGGGGGGCGTGGTGACAAGATGGGGCAAGATCCCAGTAGACTCTT
>NW_024063879.1:1937-2996 GCF_009727055.1 Benincasa hispida | reverse complement strand
CAAAGTAGAAATAATTACAAATGAACGCAATACAAAATTTGTTTTGCCTGTACAAGAATCAAAGAATTTAATTAACATATAAAAGAATAAATGAATTGAAAAGAATAAATAATGGCCGCATAGAAAAAAAATATGTGAGGATTATTGCTGAAGAGCTGGAGGATTTGAAGGAGGGTTTTGAGGTGGGACTAAGGGAGCTTCTTCAAAATTCAAGTGTTGCTGGAGATGTGGAGGCACCATCAAACCATAAAGATATGCGGTGAGAAAATTGAAATACTCCTAGTTGCGCTCCGCAATCTGTCGTTGGTTCCGATGGATCTTATAAATATTGCGTTGCATATTGATCAATGCCTCCCTTGATAGGCAGCACTGCATTGAATATCATCAATTTGCTCCATTACCACTTCAAATATTTGATTGAAGAAGGTTTCTTGTTGAGAGAGAAGTTGTTGTTGCTGAGAGAAGATGGATCGCATTTCTGCTAACTCAGAAGCCATGGAGGTGATGGAGGGTTTTGCCTGCGATGTCTCGCCAGCATCATTTTGGGGTTAGGCAGAGGTGCTTCACCCAAATCGTGTGGCATCAACTTGCGGCGGTGGGATGGAAGGTGGTGGGGTTGATGCTGGTGGTGAGTAGATTGGTGGGAATGCGGTGGAAGAATTTGGAGTTAGGAGAAGGTTGGTGAAATGCTCATGGAGTGGAGAAGAAGGTTGTACGGATGGGCTTTGAGGGCTTGGAGAGCCGATTACCAAAGGCAAAGGGTCCAAAGGCTATGGATCATGCATTGGTGCCTCTTGGACCTTTTCTTTTCCCTTGTCTTCTCTATGTGGTCTCTTAGGCTTGGGTCCTTACGGCGCATTGAGATCGATTGCGAGCCTCTTTAAGGGTAACTCAGGGAAATTTAGGGAGTCTTTGAGGAGCAACCTCAAGATCTTTATGTTGATGAGGTCGTGGACTTCAGGCATAGGCTCTTCATCAATGCCTACACGCATTGTTAGGCACAAACTTGAAATAGTCCACGGAAAGAAGTACTGTCCTCGAATATGCCCCACCAATGCT
>NW_024063879.1:0-1197 GCF_009727055.1 Benincasa hispida | reverse complement strand
AGCGCCTCCTATTAGCTTCGCGCTTCTTCTCCTTCTCTTATTTCAATCTCCTCTCCCCTTCCCCCTTCTTCTTTTTCTCTTCCTCTTCCTCTTCTCTTTCTTCTCTCTCGAACTCTTCTACAAACTGCTCGGAGGCCAGCAACAGACGTTGTTCCTCCTCGCGCCTCCGTATTCCTTCGAGCCTTGCGAGCTCATTATTACTATGCATTTCCTCATCTTGCAGTCTTTTTCTGCGATTTCCTTCTGCCATAATGAGTTTTGCACGCCCCATTTTCTCCTTCTTCTCATCTTCTGCTTTTCTTTTTCTTTCTTCTTCTTCTAATGTGATGATCAGTCTATGAGGGTCAATAGTAGACCCTTGCGACGCATTCTCCCTGCGACGCCGCATCAGAGGGGTTTCTTCTCCTTCTTCATCTTCCTCCATCGCAACCATTTGCGTTGTTTTAGGTTGCGCCGACTCCATTACTTGTGCTGTTTCCCCCTTATCCTCCCTCACGGAGGTTGATTCTCCATCCTTTTCCGAGCTTGCAGCCCTCTGCTTCTTTTCTTCTTCTTTTCTTAGGCGCCTTTCTTCATGTCGACGCATTCTTCTTTCTTCCTTCTCCTTCTTCTTCCTTTCCTTCTTGGCTTCCACATCTTCGTCATCATCCTTCTTTTCTTTGTTATTCTTTTCCTTGCGATGATGAGAAGATTCAGCCTCTCCAACCTTCCTCCCTTTGCTTTTCTTCTTTTTCTTTTTCTCTTCAGCTACTTCTTGTTGTGTCTCCACTGCAACTACGTCCATCGCACTTCAGGAGTCTCAACTGCAACTTCAGCCTCCTTACTCTCCTCCACCGCAATTCTAGAGGGTTCGTCATAGGTTTCTTCGTTGGCAGTCACCTCAGGAGTCTCTAAGGTCAAAGTGCTTTTTCCTAATTCTTCTTCATTCACCACTGCCTCCGCCACCACCACTTCTTCATTTACCACCACTGCCACCTCCTCCATCGACAGTGGTTGGTTTACAATCCCTGCCTCAGGTAGTCCACCTCCTTGCTCCAGATTGCTTAGAATGTTGCCAAACACTCAATGTCATTGCGTCGCTTCTTCTCGCTCTTGGTTGATGCAGTTGGGGTTGGAACAGAGGTACTTTCAGTGCTTTGCCCCCTCTTGAACAGAGGAGGCCGGATGGCCAAGGGGTTTCTTAAGTTTCTTCCAGCG
>NW_024063878.1:0-1528 GCF_009727055.1 Benincasa hispida | reverse complement strand
ACATTGTTGTGAAAGGGCTTGAAGACTTCTTTCACTCACATGAGCTAATCTTTTATGCCATAACATAGATGTATCTGTTTCTTTCCCAGATGCAATAGCAGCACTACCTGAAACTGCAATACCCTCTAACACATACAGGTCATTCCTCAAGGTCCTCTTCAGCTTAATCAAAGAACCCTTGATAACCTTCAAAACTCCATTCTCAGATTTATAGAAATAACCTACTCTATCTAATTCACCCAGAAAAGTTAGATTTCGTTTGAGTTCTGGAACATACCTTACATTTATAAGAATTATGATTATTTCATCATGTGTTGTAATTCGAACTGACCCAGTTTCTTTTGTTGGGTTTTATGTCCTAAAACTCGTGGTTTGTAAACATTAAGAACTTATTCTGAGAATTCAATACAGTTGTTGTTGAATATATTGTTTTTAGAAATCCAATAAACCTAAGTCCCTTGACTATTATATGAGTACTTGAACTTTATATGGAGACATACAAGTCGATCAGGTTCGAGTAAATAGTCAAAATGATCTACAGTATATGAATAAGGTTGGGTACTTTATTCTGGTAACACGGATGCGGCCTACTCTGTAGTTGTTACAAAGAGTTGTAAAGTGCTACAAACGAAGTGATCATAATTTGTTCATGTTGGGACATGAGGAGTGGGAGTATCGTGTGCAAATGAGTTTTGTGCAAGATTGGACCACGAAACCAGTCACTCTTACTTTATAACGCTGTTTACTGTTTCAGAGTGACTATTTCAAAGCGATGACTTAGGTAATTTAACCTTAATCCTGAGCTAACTATGAACTTCTGTTTATTTGGGATTATGCTTTGATCTACAAATGGTGAAAGTAGACCAATTGCCTCTGCTCAATAAGCTTGCCGTTTTGGGGATAAGACCAGATGAATAACTGGGAACATAGGGTGCAAGTGAGAATTCACTTCTACTCGATTAGGGTTAGTAAAGAGGTTGTTCCCTATAAGTGTTGATTCTGGGTCTTAAACAAGAGGCCTCATCCTCTCATTGGCCTGAAAGGGATTTAATTTGTTGATTCAATCACAAATCAATTGTTCATTAGGGGATCAGTGGAACTTAAGAAACAAGAGGTAATTTCGGGGGTATAACAGAGATTCGACCCAGTCTTTATTACGAGCAACCTGTGAAGGGGGTTAACTTACTAATCATGGTTATATCGACTGGACATAATATATCGAAAGTGAGGGGAATTCAGCTATGGGCTTTAGTAGAATCACCCATTAGTTAACCAATGAGGGTTAGATCGGTCTAATGAGTTTAGCCTATTAATCTCAGATCGTTGGAGCCCATGATCTGTAGGTCCGCGAGGTTCCCCTACTAGCTCGTAAATGGATAAACTCTAGAATAGCGTGATAGGTTAATTTGAAGTGTTCAAATTAGAATTAAATAAATTTGGAGAAATAATATTTAAATATGATTTAAATATTTGAAGATGGAATTGTGTAAAAAATATAATTTAATATTTGATAGTAAATTAATTAGAA
>NW_024063877.1:0-4188 GCF_009727055.1 Benincasa hispida | reverse complement strand
ATCTCTCCTGGTTCGAGAGAATACGCCCATTTTCTTGCCTGATCACACAAAGAAAATGGAAACAGAGTTAGTCGAACTTCTTCGGTAGAGATGTTCCGGAACACAAAAGTATTGTAGATTTCTATGAAGCTCCAGAGGTGAGCGTGCTGGTCCTCGCCACGCCTTCCTTCGAATTGTCCTGCAGTCTGGATAATCTGCAGCATCACCGGCTTCATTTCGAATCGACTTCCATCAAGGGCAGGCCTCATGATTCCTGGAGAGAAATCGTAGAGGTTTGGCAATGCATAGTTCCGAATGGGTCTATTGCGATCGTTTGCCAATAGGATTGGATTCGCCATGATGTTGTTTTCGTTTGGTGTTCTGTTTCCAGGCTGCTCCACCATATTGTCTTTATCTGGCTATTGTTGTTAGCGGCTGTTTCTTAGTCTCCGTCTGAACGTCCTCTCAATCTCCAGGTCGTAATTCGCCAGAGATTGAGAGCTGCAAATAAATAAGAGAAATTACTGTTAGCACCTTGTTTGCCGAAGTCCCCGACAACGGTGCCAAAAACTTGATGTGTTATTTTATGAGGTGAAAATATGGAATGAAATGCAATGATGGAATTGCATTGAGCAACAAGTTTTCTCAGTGGAATGCAAGTATAAACACAACTCGGTTTTCTGGTAAGTCCAGAGTCGAACTCAGGGTCTTGGGAAAACGGTATGCGGTGGTAATTTTCAAGAAGACTTTGCGGTAACAGGTAACTCAAATAATGGTTTGGTGTTGTACTTGCAGTAATAAAATAAGCAAATGCGGTGGATTTTCGAAAAGAGTTGATATTACGGGAGATGCGATGAGTATGCGGTGAACAGGTTGAGAAGGGGTTCGGCTAACAATTCCTAGGATGCGTTCATGTCATGCAATCATGCAACACACATACAATAGCAAACCATCTCTCGACGCAGATGCTACGACTTCTAGTACTAGAATGCATGTGATATGTGCGATAAGTCTATAGGACCTACACATAAGCCTCTATTCTTATCTATGCAATGACAAAATGACACACACACAAATAAGGCGACCACATAATATCATAACCTATCTCTATGGTGCATGCGATGTAGGTTGGGAAACAGAGCTTATCTCTAAGTCCCTATCTCTGGCTTATGCAGATCTAATCTTGCTCTTTCGAGTCTAGATCTAACCTAGCTCTCTCGAGTCTTTAGGTTCATTCTTTAGACTCTCTCTCGAGTAGCTCTAAAGGGGTGTTGGGCACAGCATAAAACAAGATAATCACATGCGATTAAGATCCTAGGTCATGTTAGCTTAGTTATTCTCAACCCATTCGACAAATTTAGCTACTCATGCGTGCTAACAGATGTAGATAAAGAAATTTCATTGTATAGATATAGAGTTGAAATTCAAAATAACAATGCAAGAAGAGAATAAAGAGCCTGGTAGCAATCTCTTGCTTCCCAAGGCTTTTTACACAGTCTTTTTTACTCTGATCAAAAGATAGTCTCACTCTCGCGAGAGTCGGCCCGCTCTCTGCTTTTCCACGGCTCCGGGTTCTCTCTCGAGTTTCCCTGAGTGATCTTCCGACGTCTCTTCCCTTCTCTCGCTCCGCCTTCTAGATAAAAAAGGAAAACTATGCACAAGGCTATTCTAAGGGAGAAATTCTCTAACTATCTGAACTTGCTGAACCCCTTTTTTGAATGTTGCCTTCGGTATTTATAGAGCTTGTAGTCACATTAAACTCTTTAATGGACTATCCTTAATCTTGCATGCATGCATCAAATCTATCTAATTCACCTTTCCAAGTAGGTTCCAAGGTAAGGGTGTTTCGTTTTTGTCACCTTAAATACCCCAGCCTAGACAGAACCCGCCTTAGACAAAAGGTCCCTTATAGATAGATTTGCTACACTTTACCAGTGCCTCTCTTCTTGGTTACCATATCCTTCAGAAACTTCGCATATGTAGGCAACTCCTTAATTGCTTCACTGAACGGAATATTAATATTTAATTGTTTTAACATAAACAGGAAGCGTTGGTACCGTACCTCGTCATTGTTTTTCTTTCTAAGTCTCTGCGGGAAAGGTGGTAATTGTACTCTCACGGTCCCCTTCTCTGTTGGATTTGAGGTGGACGAAACTTCTAGCTCTATTACTTCTTTTTCTCCTCCTTCTTCTTTTTGAGTTACTACAATTTCAGGGTCCGACGCAATAGGAGCTGTCCGGCTAGGCTTCTTCCTTTCTTCCTCCACAGTTTTTCCACTCTGCAATGTCATGACTTAACATTGCTCTTTACCTGATCCCCCTGGGTTGCATGGAAGTTCTGTTGAACTCGGGAGAGCCCCTTGCGATCTATTCTTTAGCAAGCTCGCAATCTGGCCCATCTGTAACTCTAAGTTGTGGATGGACGTAACATGACTTTGAAGCACAGTTTCATTTTTCTCTATATACTGCTTCAACAAGCTTTCTAAGGAGGAAGATTGTAGCGGTTGCAAACTACTGGCTTGGCTTCTCATCTGACCATTATTTCCCGGGAAAAATTCAGGTGGCCCTTCCTGTTATGCCACAAATTGGAAATTCTGCTGCTGATTCTTCCATGCAAAGTTGGGGTGGTCTCTCCACCCGGGTTGTAGGTATTAGAAAATGAATTATTTTTCACAAAGTAAATAGACTATGGATTATGTGGGCATTCTTCCATTGCGTGTCCGTCACTCAATTCGCACATCTTGCTGTATTATGATTAATTGCATTTACTTGCCTAGTTTGCGGTGTTAGACTGTTGATCGCAATTCCCTGAATTAAGTTCATCATTGTGGTCATCTGATATTGTAGTGAAGTAATAGCACCATTACTTACGTCGTTATCCATGATTCTCAGTCTCTAATCACTCTCTCTCCAATCCTCATGGTTTTTAGAGATGCGATCCAAGATGTTCTTAGCCTCGTCATACGTCTTGTCTAGTAGACCACCAGTAGTTGCCGCATTGACAGTGGTCTGTGAAACGGGATTCAAACCGTGATAAAAGATTTCCATTTAAAGGCAGTCTGGTAATCCATTGTGTGGACAGTCCCTAACCAACCTCTTAAACCTCGCCCAGGCATCGCTGAGCGATTCGTCCATGTCTTGTTCAAAATTGGTGATTAGTTTCCTTCGCCTAGCATTCTTTGTAGGTGGAAAATTTTTCTTCATAAATTTCTCTACGACTTGTTCCCATGAAGTGATCTCTCCCAACTCGAGGGAATATGCCCATGTTCTTGCCTGATCACATAGAGAAAATGGAAACAAAGTTAGTCAAATTTCTTCGGCAAAGATGTTTGGGAACATAAAAGTATTGCAGATTTCTAGCAGATTTCTATCAAGCTACAGAGGTGGGCGTGCAGGTCCTCGCCACGCCGTCCTCTGAATTGTCCTGCAGTCTGGATCATCTACAACATCACCGACTTCATTTCAAATCGGCTTCCATCAAGGGTAGGCCTCATGATTCATGGAGAGAAATCGTAGAGGTTTGGCGATGCATAGTCACTAATGGGTCTATTGCGATCGTTTGCCAGAAGGATTGGATTCGCCATGACGTTGTTTTCGTTTAGTGCTCCGTTTCGAGGTGGCTCCGCCATATTTTCTTTATCTGGCTGTTGTGGTTGGTGGCTGTTTCTTAGTCTCCGTCGAAACGTTCTCTCAATCTCCGAGTCGTAATTCACCAGAGATTGAGAGTCTACAAGGAAATCAGAAAATTACTATTAGCAAACTGTTTTGTCCAAGTCCCCGGCAACGGCTCCAAAAACTTTTTGCATTATTTTATGAGGTGGATTTATGGATAAAATGTGATGATGAAAATGCATTGAGCAATCAAGTTTTCTCAGTGGAATCCAAGTGTAAACCCCACTTAGTTTCCTAGTAAGTCTAGGATCAAACTCAAGGACTTGGGAAAGCAATATGCAGTGGTAATTTTCAGAAGACTTTGCGGTAACCGGTAACTCAAATAGTTGTTCGGTTTGTTATTTGCGGGAATGAAAAATATACAAATGCGGCGGAGTTTCGAAAAGAGTTGATAAAACAGAAGATGCGATGAGTATGTGGTGAATAGGTTGAGAAGGGTTCGACTAACACTTCCTAGGATGCGTTCATGTTATGCGACCATGCAACACACATACAATAGTAAACCATCTCTCGATGCGACTGCTACAGCTACTAATAC
>NW_024063876.1:0-1487 GCF_009727055.1 Benincasa hispida | reverse complement strand
TATATATATATATATATTTCAAAAACATCATTTTTTTTTAGTTTGTTAAGTTAGTATATTTTCTTAAACTAAGAAATTTTAGGGGATCTATGGTCGAGTAGTTAAGATTATTAGATATTTTATTTCTAATTTATTATTTTGGTTTAAAACACACCATCAATGGTAGGGACAATAAGGGTATATTTGTTTATTTTTAGATTCTAAAAAGTAGAAGATTTAGTTCTTGGGCCATTTTTCCAAACTGAAATCACTTTGATCGTTTTTTTAGAAATATGGTTTTATTTTGGTTATTTGTCAAATCAACCGTTTCATAATCTTGAATGTGTTACAAGTTTAGTCTAACTTTCGATCAAATTGTATCTACTTAGTCTTTAAACTTCAAAATTTGTCTAATAAATCTCTGAAATATTAATTTTATGTTTAATAAATTTCTCAACTTTAAATCTGATTTATATTAGATTATTAAGGTCCCGTTTAGTAACCATTTTATTTTTGTTTTTGTTTTTTAAAATTAAGACTATAGACTCTACTTCTACCTCTCCAAATTTCTTCAATTTTGAGAACTAAAAAAAGTTCAAAAAATTGTTTTTGTTTTTGGAATTCGGCTAAGGATTCGATAACTGTACTAATCATTACAAGAAATGTGGATGAAATAGGCTTAATTTTCAAAAACAAAAATCAAAAAGTCAAATAATTACTCAACAATGCCTAAACTTTCAATTTTGTATCTAATAGGTTCACGATATATTCAAATTTCTTTAAAATATTAATGGATGATTCAGAGTTGCATTAGGAGGAAGGTAACATGAAATCTAGGTTTCCATTTTTTTTTTTTTTTGTCAAATTAACTTTGGTGGTTTTATGAGTAGTAATTGTAATGAGATTACATAATTATAAATCCAGAAAGTTGCTTTAATTGTGGATTAACTTCTGATTGTCTTATCTATAGTATTTATATAAATTTGTATATTTGATTTGATATTATATGTTTTTATATTACTATTTCTTGTTTGTTGGTTTTGTTTTGTTTTGTTTTTTTTTCTTTTTCTCTTTTAAGTTTAAATATAATAAATATACTTTGGTTATATATAATATAAAAAGTACATAATATGCATCTAAGCACATTAAAAATAATTTATCAAAAGCTTACATTATCTAATACAAACCACTCCATATGTAAAAATAATAAGAATAATAAAAATGTTTCTATCCTTTGAATATTTCTAAAATTTGATTTACAATGTTTTCTCTCTCGAGATATTTTCCTTAAATGATATCGACTCAAATCCAACTCAATTACACTGCTACATAGATGTCGTGGTAAAAAAAATTAAATTACATATATTGCAAAATTTAAATTCAAAATTAAAAGTCAAAATGAGTATAATTTACCATAAAGCTTGTACTATTGAGGCCGAGATGGTAAAAGTTCAAATCTTTTCTCTCCAAGTCAAATAAAATTTAAAATTTAAAATTAAAATGATATA
>NW_024063875.1:5081-7284 GCF_009727055.1 Benincasa hispida | reverse complement strand
CCTTCCCCGAGGCAGGGGTAAGTAGATTGATGGCTCCCTTAAAGGCTGATTTCGGGACTTGAACGATGTGGCACCACACACCTTCTCTTGGCGCGAGAAGTGTTCACGCATAGTTAGACTATGTTGTATTGTTCACTCCGAGAATACCTGGGGCTCTTTAGTGGTGGTGTCGTCCCCACGACGTTCGTGTTTGTGGTCGTTCGTGATGCAATTGTTGACGCTGTTGCTGGGCGTTGGGAGATTGCGAGGAGGTTTTCCGCTGCGTTGGAGTTTCAAAGTGTGAAGACTGTCTTCAACTGGTATGGAACTCTCTCCCTTATTATTTATCTTTTTCTTAGCATGCCATTAATTAAGTTTTATTTGCATAACTGTTTTTATTAAATGTATAATATGTATTCCGATCACGGTGAGATCTGAGCGATCCACACGTGCTCATGGAACTCTATGATATGAGATCCTTCATATACTTCATAAAGAAAAATCCTTTCTCTAATACTTACAACCCCGGATGGAGAAACCATTCCAACTTCGTATGGAAAAATAATCAACAACAGAGTTATCAACTGATGGCGCAAAAAGAAGGGCCACCGAGATCTTTTTCGCGAACAAACGGTCAACCACAACATCAAGCTAGCAACTCACAAGCACCGCCATCTTCATCCCTAGAGAGCCTATTAAAGTAGTACATAGAAAAGAACGAGACGGTACTCTAAAATCAGGCGACTTCAATCGCAATCAAGAGATCCAAATCGGGCAGATTGCGGGCGAGCTAAAAAATAGACCACAAGAGCCATTGCCGAGTTCAACTGAAATGGATTTTTGAAGCTTACAAACCTTTTGTTCTTGACCTTGTGCAATAAACCCCTTTGGTTGAGCCATATAGATACTCTCTTCAAGATCACCATTTAGAAAGGCTGTCTTGACATCCATCTGCCAAATTTCATAGTTATAAAAAGTGGCAATGGATAAGAGTATTATAATCAACTTAAGCATGGAAACGGGAGATAAAGTTTCTTCATAGTCCACTCCCTCTCTCTGGGTAGAAACCTTTGCCAAGGGTCGAGCCTTAAAAGTTTGTACATTACGGGCTTGGTCTTGTTTTCTTTTGTAGATCCACTTACAACCAATTGGTTTTACATCATTTGGTTGATCTACAATTTTTCAGACATAATTGAAGTACATAGACTCCATTTTGAGGGCCATGGCTTTGACCCACTAATCACGGTCCACATCTTTTATCGCCTGTTTATAGGTCGATGGATCCTCTATGCCGTCATCAGGTATGACGACTTGTGTTTCTGTTAAACCCAAGTAACAGTCAGGCTGATGAACAACCCTCTCACTACATCGAGGCATTCTCAACTCTTGAGAAGGATGTGACTGACCAGATATACTAGTTTTATCTACTACATAGATGAACTAGTTCTATCTGTAGTGTCTTTGGAAATTTCATTCAATACTAGTTTACTGCGAGGTTGATGACTTCTTATATGGTCTTCCTCTAAGAATATGGCATTTGTCGATACAAATACCTTATTCTCTTGAGGATCGTAAAATAGACCACCTTTTGTTTCTTTTGGATAACCTACAAATAGGCATAGTTTTGAATGACGTTCCAATTTTTTAGGATTTTGCACCAACACGTGTGCCAGGCATCCCCAAATCCTAAAGTGACGTAAACTACCTTTACGCCCTTTCCATAACTCATAAGGTATTTCTGAAACACTTTTAGAGGGAACGTTATTCAAAATATAAACAGCAGTCTCTAATGCATGTCCCCAAAAGGAATCAGGTAACTTAGCAAAGCTCATCATTGAGCGAACCATGAATAACAAGGTTCTGTTTCTTCTTTTAGATACATCGTTCTATTGAGGCATATTAGGTGCAAAGAGTTGTGACTTGATTCCGTGTTCTATCATATAGTCATAGAATCTTAAGTCCATGTACTCCCCACCTCGATCTGATCGTAGTGTCTTAATTGTTTTACTTAACTAATTCTCAACCTCAGCTTTATATTCTTTGAACTTTTCAAAAGAATTAGACTTGTGATGCATTAGGTAAATATGACCATACCTTGAATAATCATCAATAAAACTGATGAAATATTCATACCCACCTTGAGCTTTGACATTCATCGGTCCACAGAGGTTCGAATGTACGAGCTCTAAGGGTATTATGGCTCTGAGACCTTTTCCAGTAAAAG
>NW_024063875.1:0-1646 GCF_009727055.1 Benincasa hispida | reverse complement strand
CTTTGTTATAGATTTTAGAAGTCTAGGTTATTTTATAAAAATTATAAAATAAATTATAACAATTATAACCCTAGAGCATTCATCTATAACATGCTTCCTACAAACAAAGATGTTTTAATATAACACTTATATTAAAACTAAGCATGCATAGTATATATTTTATGACACTTATAACATATAATGAATGCATATCAAATGCTTTTCCTATGGTGGGGTTTTAAAACTATATGGCATATTATATGCACACATAATCAAACAACATTATACATCACATGCATAAAACAACATTAAAATGGACCGATTTTGGCATTAAAAACAAACAAATAACTAATTTATTACAGAAATCAGCAACCAGCTTCCCGGAACTGGCTTCAAACATTTTGAACCATTTGGAATCGCTCAGAAACCACTCAAACCAGCCCAAAAACACCAAAAACCTAGTTGAACCGGTCAAACCGGTTGAACCAGGTCAAACGGACTGGTCCAGACCATCTGGATCGGCTTGTCAATGCACGCTGGCATAGTTAACGGAAGCGCGGGCCAGAGCACTTCGTTGACAGCTGACATGTGCGGGGCTACTCCGAACTGGGTTGGATCGCTTCTCAAGTCGGGTTTAGGAGACTTCTCTCGGGTTTGGGAGCAAATTCGGGTCTGTAAGCCAAAATTCTTTCAATTTTGCTGCTGTCCTCTCTCTCGGAATCAAGTAATTACAACCTAACTTCAACTCTAATGACTCCAACAAATTTACAGACTCTTTTTCACCCATTAATGCTCATAAACATGTAAGCAATTACAAATTTCCACAAGAAATTTAAAGAAAAACAATGCCAAAATCATTATAAATCCACTTTAATCCATATTTCATTCAACATTTGAATAGAAAGGAAAAAAACACACACCAAAAGCAATTAAGCATAATTAAAGCATGATCTGATAGCACATGATGGAACACGAGACATACGTAGTGGAAAAAGGACTTATTACACTCTAATTGCTTTTAATTAAAAGGAAATAAGCATGCAAATGAAGGAAAAATAGTAAATTAATATGGATAGCATACAACTTTTGAAGCTCCCGAAACGCTTTTCCTCGCTGAATCTCGACCCGAACTCTTTCGGACCACCACTAAAGTTGACCTACTATCCTCTGGACTCAGAACCGGGTTGTGGGACCCGATGGATGAAGAAACCGAGAGAGAGAAAGAGATGGAAAAAGAAATGGAATTTTCCTTTTGGTTTGGGTAATCTTTTTTTTTCAGCCCAATTTTAGAAAACAATTTTGGCAAAATGGCAAAAGTTTTTTAATTCAAATTGAAAGTCCAATTTATAGAAAAAAGCCATGCAACAATTGCATGAAACAAATCAATAAAAATCCAACACCTAGAATCTACTATCTAAGTGGGCTTAATGTCTCCGCTATAAGCCAACACCTAGCCCACTCTTTTGTTAGTGGAATTATCTAACAAAAGTTTAGATTTTCCCACTATCTTTAGTCAAAGGGTAAAATAGTCATTTTGTCAAAGTCAAACTTTGACCAAAAAGTCAACATTTTGACTTTTTATGATTTTTTCCGTATTGACTAATTTTGACCTCCCGAGCATGAATCCGCATTCATTTTCTCGAAATTCAAATCACATTTGAATATAA
>NW_024063874.1:0-1044 GCF_009727055.1 Benincasa hispida | reverse complement strand
TTTCGTTTTTCGATTTTCGTCCGCTGAAAAGTTCGCGCACAAAAATTTGGCACCAGGGTACCTCCACCAGGCCCGATAGCCGTTTTGGGCACCAAACGATCTTCGTTCCCAAAATCGTTTGCTCGTATGGCTTTTTCTTATCGTTCTGAACCCTTAGGTCCATTTTCAGATTGTCGCCCACCAGAAAGTTCGCACACAAAAATTGGGCCCCAGGGCACCCCCCCGAGCTTCGTTCCAAAAACGAGCTCCGTTCCCAAAACCGTTTGCGCGCACGTCTTTTTCTCATCGTTTTAAACCCTTTGGTCCGTTTTCAAATATTCGCCTGCCGAAAAGTTCACACAGAAAAATTGGACTCCAAAAAAGTCCCGTCGGGCCCGATAGCCGTTTGGGGCACTAAACGAGCCCCATTCCCAAAACCATCTGCGTGCACGACTTTTTCTCATCGTTCTGAATCCCTGGGTCCATTTTCAGATTATCGCCCGCAGGAAAATTCGCGCATAAAAATTGGGACCCGGGTCACCCCCGTCGAGCCCGATAGCCTTTGGGGCATCAAACGAGCTCCGTTCCCAAAACTGTCCATGCGCACGGCTTTTTCTCATCGTTTGTACCCCTAGGTTCGTTTTCAGATTTTCGCCCGCCGGAAAGTTTGTGCACAAAAATTTGGCCCCGGGGCACCCCCGCCAGGCCCTAGCCATTTGCGGCACTAAACGATCTCTGTTCCCAAAACCGTTTACGCGCACGGCTTTTTCTCATCGTTCTGAACTCCTGGGTCCGTTTTTAGATTTTCGCCCGCAGGAAAGTTCGCGCACAAAAATTTGACCCCTGGGCACCCTCGCCGAGCCCTATCCATTTACGGCACCAAACGAGCTCCGTTATCAAAATCGTTTGCGTGCACGGCTTTTTCTTATCGTTCTGAACCCTTGGGTCCGTTTTCAGATTTTCGCGCACAGGAAAAATCGCGGACAAAAATTGGGCCTTGAGGCACCCTCGCCGGTCTCGATAGCCGTTTGGGGCACCAAACGAGCTCCGTTCCCAAAACCATCT
>NW_024063873.1:605655-609989 GCF_009727055.1 Benincasa hispida | reverse complement strand
CGCTTATGGGGTCAAATCAATACGTTCGAAGAAGAAAGATTGGAATATCAATCTCATCGATCTCATAAGTATCATACCAAATCCCATCAATCGAATCGCTTTTTCGAGAAATACGAGACATCTAAGTCATACAAGTAAAGAGATATATTCATTGATAAGAAAAAGAAAAAATGTGTACGGTGATTGGGATTGGATTAATGATAAAATAGAATCCTGGGTCTCAAACAGTGATTCAATTGTTGATAAAGAAAGAGAATTCTTGGTTCAATTCTCCACCTTAACGACAGAAAAAAGGATTGATCAAATTCTATTGAGTCTGACTCATAGTGATCATTTATCAAAGAATGACTCTGGTTATCAAATGATTGAACAACCGGGAGTAATTTACTTACGATACTTAGTTGACATTCATAAAAAGTATCTAATGAATTATGAGTTCAATACATCCCGTTTAGCAGAAAGACGAACATTCCTTGCTCATTATAAGACAATCACTTATTCACAAACCTCATGTGAGGCTAATAGTTTTCATTTTCCATCTCATGGAAAACCCTTTTCGCTCCGCTTAGCCCTATCCCCCTCTAGGGGTATTTTAGTGATAGGTTCTATAGGAACTGGACAATCCTATTTGTTCAAATACCTAGTGACAAACTCCTATCTTCCTTTCATTACAGTATTTCTGAACAAGTTCCTGGATAACAAGCTTACGGATTTTCTTATTGATGATAGTGACGATATTGATGATAGTGGCGATATTGATGATAGTGACGATATCGACCGTGACCTTGATACGGAGCTGGAGCTTCTAACTATGATGAATGCGCTAACTATGGATATGATGTCGAAAATAGACCGATTTTATATCACCTTTCAATTTGAATTAGCAAAAGCAATGTCTCCTTGCATAATATGGATTCCAAACATTCATGATCTGGATATGAATGAGTCGAATTACTTATCCCTTGGTCTATTAGTGAACTATCTCTCTAGCGATGGTGAAAGATGTTCCACTAGAAATATTATTGTTATTGCTTCGACCCATATTCACCAAAAAGTGGATCCCGCTCTAATAGCTCTGAATAAATTAAATACATGCATTAAAATAAGAAGGCTTCTTATTCCACAACAACGAAAGAACTTTTTCACTTCTTATTCCATAACAACGAAAACACTTTTTCACTCTTTCATATACTAGGGGATTTCACTTGGAAAAGAAAATGTTCCATACTAATGGATTTGGTTCCATAACCATGGGTTCCAATGTACGAGATCTTGTAGCACTTACCAATGAGGCCCTATCGATTAGTATTATGAAGAAGAAATCAATTATAGACACTAATATAATTAGATCTGCTCTTCATAGACAAACTTGAGATTTGAGATCCCAGGTAACATCGGTTCAGTATCATGGGATCCTTTTTTATCAGATAGGAAGGGCTGTTGCACAAAATGTACTTATAAGTAATTGCTCCATAGATCCTATATCTATCTATATGAAGAAGAAATCATGTAACGAAGGGGGTTTTTATTTGTACAAATGGTACTTCGAACTTGGAACGAGCATGAAGAAATTAATGATACTTCTTTATCTTTTGAGTTGTTCTGCTGGATTGGTCATTCAAGACCTTTGGTCTCTACCTGGACCCAATGAAAAAAATGGGATCACTTCTTATGGACTCGTTGAGAATGATTCTGATCTAGTTCATGGCCTATTAGAAGTAGAAGGCGCTCTATTGGGATCCTCACGGACAGAAAAAGATTGCAGTCGATTTAATAATGATCGAATGACATTGCTTTTTCGGCCTAAACCCAGGAATCCCTTAGATATGATACAAAATGGATCTTGTTCTGTCGTTGATCAGAGATTTCTCTATGAACAATACAAATCGGAGTTTGAAGAAGGGGAAGGAGAAGGAGTCCTCGACCCGCAACAGATAGAGGAGGATTTATTCAATCACATAGTTTGGGCTCCTAGAATATGGCGCCCTTGGGGCTTTTTATTTGATTATATCGAAAGGTCCAATGAATTGGGATTTCCCTTTTGGGCTAGGTCATTTCGAGGCAAGTGGATCATTTATGATGAAGAGGATGAGCTTTAGGAGAATGATTTGGAGTTCTTGCAGAGTGGAACGATGCAGTACTAGACACGAGATAGATCTTCCAAAGAATAAGGCTTTTTTCAAATAAGCCAATTCATTTGGGATCCTGCAGATCCACTCTTTTTCCTATTCAAAGATCAGCCTTTTGTCTCTGTGTTTTCACATCGAGAATTTTTTGCAGATGAAGAGATGTCAAATTGGCTGCTTACTTCCCAAACAGATCTTCCTACATCTATATATAAACGCTGGTTTATTAAGAATACGTAAGAAAAGCACTTCTGATTGTTGATTCATCGCCAGAGATGGCTTAGAACCAATAGTTCATTATCTAATGGATTTTTCCATTCTAGTACTTCATCCGGGAGTTATCAGTATTTATCAAATATGTTCCTATCTAACGGAACACTATTGGATCAAATGACGAAGACATTGTTGAGAAAAAGATGGCTTTTCATGGATGAAATGCAAATTGGATTCATGTAACAAGACAAAGGTTTCCCATTCCTTAGCTGGAAAAATATATGGCCATGAAATAAGGATTAAGTAGAACAGAATTGACTGGGTGATAGAGTCATGAAAACACTAGTTTCTTAAATATTTTGGACCTTAGCTCCATGGAACAATATACTACTGCTGAAACATGGAAGAATTGAAATCTTAGATCAAAACATTATGTATGGATGGTATGAACTGCCTAAACAAGAATTCTTGAACAGCGAAAAATCAGAGTTACTACTCAGTACATCAAAAAATTTCCATTAATGAAAGATGTAAATCCATTGGAAAATAAAAAATACACATGCCGGATGAAATGGTTGTTTCTATTTGTTATGTTACAATAACGAATCATTGGTTTAATTGAATAACTAAATAAAATAGATAAACCCCTCTCTTCGTCTTATGTCGACGAATCTTCTCCATTGAAAGATCCCCTATATGGATAATACACATCCAGTTCAAGAGCCTAATTCTAATTGTTTTATTCTGAAGCAAACCACGGGGCGGTTCGTCGGTTCGTCCTATTTAGATATTCACGACCAAGAAACACTGGATTCTCTTTCGGTAGGCCCTGAAAGGAGAAGAAAGGCTGGAATGCCAACAGGCCTCTATTATTGAATTCACCCGACCCGATAGTACCCCATTTTTGGAACGTCTAGTGCCAAAGTTACTGAATGGGTAAGTCACCAATCCCTAAAACGAACTATGTAATGTACTTTATCTGCTAGGTTACGGGTGGGCATTTTACCAGAGGTTTCTATTGTATCAATCTACCCTTGTTTAATTCCTATTGAAGCATATACTCGGGGGGTGGGTGCAGGGCAGACGATTTCAAAGCGGACTCCCATTCATTAGATACAGAAGATCATCAAGATTTCGTGATCTGCTGCCGAACTTATTCCTTCAAATTCAACGGGTATTCTCAACATTATGCCTTGAAGAGGACTCGAACCTCCATGCTCTTTAGCACGAGATTTTGAGTCTTGCGTGTCTACCATTTCACCACCAAGGCATCTTGAAAGTGAATCATATTCCATGAATATGACATCTATCTTGTGTGATGTATGGAATATATGACAAAGGTGGAGTGTTAGAGTATTTCTATTGCTCGGTCATGTCATATAGGTCCGAGTCGGACATCCAATTGCTTCGATTTGAATTATCCAGAGGATGCCTTACTATTATATCAAAAAGATGGACAATCAAACCTATTTCTCGATTCAATAGAAGCCCAAAGAGATGAATAGGGTCCCAAATAACCAGAGAATATGTACACCAACAGGTCCGATTACGGCCTATTCCTAATCACTAAATGGATGTAAGGACGGTAAGGGATCCATATGTAAACATAGTATCTATTTAAATACGCTCGGATGACCCCTCTCATAATTTAGAATGTATATAACTAGCCCTATTTCCGGTCTGGGCCCGGTATGGAATGAACTTATAATCATGGAACTCGATCTCGATCATCAGATTATAGATTATACAGTTCATAAAACCTGCTAGCCCATTCCCATGTTGGGCGGAACAGATCTCTAGTCTAATTCTTATTGATTTCCGTTTATAAGTAGGCGAATCTTGCGAACTAAGAAATTGAGAATTCTAGTACGAAGCCCTCATACTAAAAAATGGGTTATCCTAACGCAATTTCATATATTATTCGGTTGCGCGATGAAATATTTCCTTTAGGTATATTGTGATAAGTGCTATCACACATAAACATAAATAATCAAA
>NW_024063873.1:540655-590655 GCF_009727055.1 Benincasa hispida | reverse complement strand
CAAAATAATTCTATTAGATCTAATATACTTATTAGATCTAATAAGTACTTTGTGTCAGAATTGAGAAATTCTATGGCTCGAATCTTTAGTATTCTCTTATTTATTACCTGTGTCTACTATTTAGGCACAATACCGTCACCCATTGTTACTAAGAAACTGAAAGAAACCTCAGAAACGGAGGAAACTGAGGAAAGGGGGGAAAGCGAGGAAGAAACAGATATAGAAATAGAAACCACTTCCGAAACGAAGGGGACTAAATAGGAACCAGAGGGATCCACCAAAGAAGATACTTTTTTCGGAAGAAAAGGAGGATCCGAACAAAATTGATGAAACAGAAGAGATCCGAGTGAATGGAAAGGAAAAAACAAAGGATGAATTCCACTTTAAAAGGACACGCTATCAAAATATAAAAAGACCAGTTTATGAAACTTCTTACCCTCCGGATGGAAATAAAGAAAATTCGAAGTTAGAAATATATAAAAAAGAAAAATCTCTCTTTTGGTTAAAAACCTCTCGTGACTATTCTTTTCGACTATAAACGATGGAATAGTCCATTTCGATATATAAAAACTGAGAAATTTGAAAATGCTGTTAGAATTGAAATGTCACAATATTTTTTTTATACAAGTCAAAGTGACGGAAAAGACAGAATAATTTTTACACATCCACCTAGTGTAGCAACTTTTTTGAAATGATACAAAAAAAGATATCTTTATTCACAACAAAAAAACGTTCTTATGATGAATTCAATAATCCTTGGAATTATCTTAATGAACAAAAAAAAATCAATTTAAACAAAAAATTGATAAATAGAATTCAAGTTCTGGATAAGGGATCCCTTACTCTAGCTCGGGATGTACTGGAAAAAAGGACTCAATTATGTAATGATAAAACTAAAAAATACTATTTACCAAAAACATATGATCCATTTTGAGCGGACCTTATTGCAGACAAATCCATTTTGTTTTTTCATTCTCAATTATAAATGAAACTTCTAGAAAAAATTATAGTGAGAACGTTTGGACAAATAAGATTCATGCTATCTTTCTTAATACTAATTACCCACAAATTGAAGATAAAATTGAATCAGAAGATTGAATAAAATCTTTAAACTTTTTATTCGATGTAGTTATAACTCCTTACAACGCTAAAGCAAGTTGTCAAAACTCGATTGGAATAAGAGAAATCAGTAAAAAAGTTCCTCGATGGTCATACACATTAATCGACGAGTTAGAACAAGAGGAAGGAGAAAACGAGGAAAGTCTGGCGGAAGATCATGAAATTCGTTCAAGAAAAGCCAAACGTGTCGTAATTTTTTCTGATGATATAGAAACTAGCGATACTTATACTAATAGTAGCGATACTTATACTAATACCAAAGATACTAATAATCCTGATCAAACAGACAAAGTTGCTTTGATATGGTATTCCCAACAATCGGATTTTTGTCGGGACATAATCAAAGGCTCTATGCATGCCCAACGACGTAAATCAGTTACTTTGAAAATGTTTCAAGCAATTGTACATTCTTATCTTTTTGTTGACAGACTAGACAAATCTTTTTTTTTCTTTTGATATTCCTGGCCTAACGAAAAGACTTTTTAGACCTTGGATATGGACAAACACAGAATTGACTATTTCGGATAATAGAGAAGAAAAGACAAGCGAAAAGCAGCAAAGAGAGGCGTACATAAGAGAAAACCAGAAAAGAGAGGAACAAAGAGAGGAAAACAAACGTATAGAAATAGCAGAAGCCTGTGATAATATTTTATTTGCTCAATTAATAAGAGGTTTTTTTTTAGTAACCCAATCAATTCTTAGAAAATATATTGTCTTACCCTCATTGATAATAGCTAAAAATCTTATCCGTATGCTATTATTTCAATTTCCTGAATGGTCCGAGGATTTTCAAAATTGGAATAAAGAAATGCATGTAAAGTGCACCTATAATGGTGTTCAATTATCAGAAAAAGAATTTCCAAAAAATTGGTTAACGAATGGTATCAAATAAAGATCTTATTTCTTTTTGGTCTGAAACCATGACACACATCTAGGTTACAATCCCCTAATAAAGATTCAATAAAAACAAAAGGACAAAAAAATGAAATGAAAATGATTTTTGTTTTTTAACAGTTTGGGGAATCGAAGCTGAACTGCCTTTTGGTTCTCCCCGAAGACAACATTCATTTTTTGAACTCATTTTCATAAAAGAACTCGAAAAAAAAAAGAAAAAAATGGAAAAATGGAAAAAGAAGCGTTTTCAAATTATAAGACTTTTAAAAGAAAGAACAAATTTGTTTATAAATACCTCAAAAGAAACAAAAAAATTGGTCATCAAAAACATTTTCTTTATAAAACAAATAATAACAGAACTTTCAGAAAGAAACCCAATTCGATTATTTGAATTGAAAGAAATATACGAGTTGAATGAAGTGAAAAACGAAAAAAATTCGATAATAAGTAATCGAATGATCCAAGGCTCGTCCATTATAACTCGGTCTATGGAGGAGACAAATTTTTCATTGAGAGAAAAAAAGATGAAAGATCTGACTGATAGAACAAACACCATACTAAAAAAAATTGAAAAAATTCGAAAAGACACGAAAAAAGAGTTTCTAAATATAGAAATAAATATTAGTCCTAGCAAAATAAGTTATGATGATAAAATATTTGAATCTCAGAAAAATATTTTAAAGATATTAAAAAATAAATGTACGATTAATTCATAAATCGCATCATTTTCTAAAATTTTTCGTTGAAAACATATACATAGATATCTTTCAACGTATGATTAATATGCCGAGGGTTAATGGGCAACTTTTTATTGATTCAATAAAAAAAAAATTACTAAATCCATTTCCAATAATGAAGCAAATCAAGAAAGAATTCATAAAACAAATCAAAGTCTAATTCACTTTATTTCAACTATCAAAAAGTCACTTTCCAATATTAATAATAAAAATGGAAAGATCTTTTGGGACTTATCATACTTGTCGCAAGCATATTTATTTTAAAACTTATCACAAACACAAATTATTAACTTAAATCATGAGTTTGAATTTCTATAGTAAGTTTACGGGACTTTAAAACATGTCTCGATAAGTTTCCATAATTTTAATTTTATGTTGGTTACTTAATAGGACATTAAAGACATGTTTTATTTAAAATACACATTGAGAGTGTTTAAAAAACTATTTTAAATAATTGTCAAATATTTTAATTTTTTTCAAGATGACTTGTAAATATTAAACACTTGAAAAGTTAAACGACACCTTAAGGCTTCGTTTGGAAACCATTTGATTTTTTGTTTTTCTTTTTTAAAATTAAGCTTATTTCATTCATATTTGTTACTATAATTTGCATCTTTATTCAATACACGGGTTGAATTCTTAGCCAATTTTTGAAAGTTACTTTTTCTAGTTCTCAAAATTTGGCTAGAAAAAAATTTGGATGTGGAAATAGTATACATAGGCTTAATTTTTTAAAATAAAATGATTATCAAATAGAACCTAAGTTTTACATTCTGATCTTAATAAGTTTCTAATTTCTAAGATTTTTTTTTTTTTCAAAGCTTAAGAAATTACTAGACGTGAAAGTAATACATAATATCAAAAGCATAGAAATTTATTAGACGCATTTAAAACTTTAGGAACATATTTGACACAAATTTTGAATGTCATGACCAAACTTATAATTTGACCATCAACTTAATCTATTTGGAACTTCATATATTTCTATACAAAAATGAGTATAATTAACTAACATATGGTGTAATGTTAGCGACTATAATCTCTAATTCAAATCTTCCTCACCAATTGTATTAAAAAAAACTTCTTATATTTTTGTTTTCTTTATCCACTTCTATTTCCAAATTAATTTTGTTAATGGTGTCTCAATAAATTTTTAAAATAGTTCTCGCTTAATTGAGAGCCTCTCAATTAGATGAAAATTGTAATATAATGTTTTAAGAACCCATGTATTAAAATATGATTTAACTTATTTTTGGGAGAAAATTAAAATATTAAAAAATGTAGGGAATAATATTGTACCTACACTATAGGTATATACGAGAAACAATTATAAATGTTGGACGAATTTAAGTATGTTTTAATCTGTATTTTATTTATATGTTGTTTTATTCCTTCATATTCATACATAATTGTCATGCTAAAGTAATTAAACCATTTTTATATTAATTATGTATAATTTGATTTAGACATTTACTCAATATTAGCTCATTTTATGTATGTTAAAAAAAAAAGGAAAAAAATTTAACGAAACCTTTGAAACAAATAGCGAAATTATTAACTCTGAAATTATAATGTAAGAAGTTAATAAATTGTAGGATCAATTTTTAGTAAATGTAAGAATTCTTTAGACTAAATAAGAATTTCACTTCATCTAATTTATCGTGAAAGGGATATCCCAATCAAATCAAATATTAATAACATAGAAATGGATTGGTCGGAAACATCAAAATAGTAATATGCAAAAAGCTTTTAAAATAAAACAATTATATTGATTAGTCTGTAATTGATTCAATAAATAAGCCCACGTCACTGTTTAAGGACTTGCCATGTCAATTAGATTTGATTTGTTTTTTTTTTCAAGTTGTTAGAGATATAACACTATCTTTACTCTTCTATTAAATTTTCAAGTCAATCATTGATTTAGGATATATCAAATTAGGATGTCTATCGATAATTTAAGATAGACCATTAGTAATAATAAAGACAACTCAGTTTTTTGTTTTATGTTTTGAAATTATGTTGATTTATTTTCTAATTTTCAATTATAATTTTATATTTGTTAAAGAAAAACTTGAATTTTTAGTTAAATTCTAAAAATAAAAATATTTTTTTTAATTATTTTTTTAGACTCTATTTGATAAATAAAACTATTTAGTACACAAAATAGTAAAATTTTAATTTTCTTTAATAGATGCTGATAGAAATCTATCAATGTCTATTAACGTTTTTTTTTTGCTAGTTTTGTAAATAATTTGTTATTTCTGTAACACACACACACACACACATATATATATATATATGAAAATTTTCACAGATAGAAAAAATATCAAACTATTTACAAAAGTAGCAAAAAAAACACGAATAGACATTGATAGACTTCTATTAACTTCTATCAAGGAGGATTAACATTTTGTTATTTTATATAAATAGTTGACTTTATTTTTCTATTTTTGAAAATCCCCTAGATAATATGAAGATATATATTTTTAATATATGTTCTAGCATATTTTTGGTTTTACTATTGAGTATACTTCTAAGTTCTCATTATTTCAATATACTTCATATACTTTCAAGTTTCAACCATTATTATTGCGTACAACCCCGGATTGATTTTACGATTATAAACACCAATTAAAAATTCATTTTAATAAGACATATCAACTAAAACAAAGAAATTAATTTAAATGTCTTCAAATTCAAAATAATAATTAAATAAAAACATAAATATATACTTTAAATGTTTTAATATTTATTAATTTAAAAAATGTATTAATATTTATTTATTTAAAAAATGTTTTAATATTTACATGATAAAAAAAGTTATAATATTTACACTTGTAACTAACCGTAAAAATGCTAAAAAGAGCATAATTCAACTAGCATACATCGATTAGGAGAATTTGTGTTCCCATCTCCTTAACCCTCTCGTAATAAAAAAAAAAAAAAAAAGATAAAACATATAATTAATTTTAGAATACTTCTGGGAGATTCAACAACCATAAAAAACCAACCATTAGATTTAAATGACTAGATTTAAACTATATTTTTACTTTTTCTAAACTATCTAATTTTTTTTTATTTGAATCTTTAAGTTACTTAAAAATTAAGATTGTATTTGAAATTGCATTTGTAAGAATAAAAAGTTATTTGGGAGAAGATGATCTTTCAATTTACTCTTACGTTTAAAATCACGCTCATACGCAATGAGCATTTTAAAAGTTTGGGGTGGATAATCTATGACTTTGATGGATCTTTGATTTTGGTCGGTTCAAAGCCCATAAAGTATAGATGGTCTATTAAGGTGCAAGAGAGAAAAAGTTATCCTTCATAGTCTTAGAGCCGTCCCCATACTTGTTGAAATTGATTCGATGGTAGAAAAACACTTTTGATTCCTAAACTTTCATGAGAAGTAATAATTTAGTCCTTGAACTTTATTTGATAACGATTAAGTTTCCATACTTTCAAATTTATAACAATTTAGTCCTCATACCATAGAATTTGTAACAATTTATTCCTTTTAGTAAGAAATTTTGTAAGGTTTAATAAATATTTTTATACACGTGTATCAATTAGTGATTAATTTCTTTTTATATAAGCTATAAATAATAAGTTATTATGCAATTAAGTTGATTCTTAATCTTGATGAAAATTTTCATGATAGAGATAAATTGTTACAAATTTTAAAGTATATGGACTAAAATGTTACTTATTAAAGTTGAGATCATTATAAATTTGAAAATATATGAATTAAATCGTAAACAATCATAGTCTATACTAAATTGTTACTTCCATGAAAATTCAAAGACCAAAAGTATTTTTTTTAATTTTTTTTTTCTTATTTACTCTTTTGTACTAGACTTATTTTACATTTTTTTTTTGAATTGCTAATATGTTAGATATAAAATTAAACTAGATCATATCTAACATAATCTAGATTTTCAATTTCATGTTTAATAGATTGATTAATTTTTAAAATGTCTTAACAAATTAGAAATTTATTAGACACTAAATTTAAAGTTTAAAAATATACTAGACATTGATTAAGTTCAAAGTTGTTTTAGATACAAAATTGAAATTTATATTTTCTAAAATAAAACTATATTCAAATTTAAATTATTCATTAGAAATTTTAGAAATTTGGGGCCATGAAAAGCAAAGGCAAGTGGAGTGATGCTCGTGTCGTTTTCATGATTTCGTGTTTGGAAAAATCCCCCACCCATAAAATAATAACACAGCCCACAAATCTATTTTTCTTTTTTCTTTTTTCTTTTTTCTTTATTTCATTTTTATTTTATTTGTCAAAAAAAGATTCACACGTGGCCTTGCGTCACTTTTTCTTTGCTTGCGTTACCATTTCCTCATGCTGACGTCTGACTTATTTGAAAGACAACTTTGGTTATAAATGAAATTTGTAGATTGAATTCTATCACAAATTTCTGACATTAAATAAGTCCATATAAATTGAGGCAATTAAAAATCATGAATAAGTTATTTTATCGACTAAAAGTAAAAATTTTGTAGGCCTAAGTCAATTTAAAAATGTAAACTAATAATTTCATTAAGTAAAATTCTACAATAATTGCTTAGATTTTTTATTACAGATCCTTTCTTCAAACGAAATATCTCCAAGTTTCCTCTAAAATAGTCATCCATCGATCTGTTTACCACTCTAGCATACCAAAAATGTGCTCTTATATAACCCAATCAACTTCTCTTCTCCAAGATGAACCTTTCTTCCACGCATTGTCCCAAAGTCAATACTGCTCCCCAAAGTTGAAATATCTGTATTTTTCTTCGATTGAGGGACAAATAATATAGTCATTTGTAGCTATCAATTTCTTCTCATCAATATCAAAACTTTGATACTGATTGATATAATAGATTTGAGTAAATTCAATATAAGAATATTACGAGTTCTGATAACAATACTTTTGTCGATACACAAACTTCTTTTTTTTTCAATAAAGCACAAGCATTATTGGAAAAACTATGTTTTCATCGGTAAAGTTGCTTGCAAAGGAGAATTTCATAGGCTATGGCTAATTCAGGTAGCCCAAAGTGAGGATGGTTATAATTTAGATAGTAGCGTCTTCCAGAATATGAAAAGTGTGTCACTAAGAACAGTGCAAGTAAATGATGGAAATGCAATGATCAAGCCATATTATTAGGTTGTTTTGAAGAATCCCTAAGGAGAATGTGACAAGTCCTTAAAAGCCAAGTTGCTCCTAACTTCATGAAGGCCATGATTATGTGAAGTGCAACACACAGCTCTGTAGTATTGAAAGGTTTTTAGAAAAATGTGAATCTATATCTCGACGACAAAAGAAAGGTTCACTACAAGAAATATAATCTCATGACTGTAAAAATCGTTGAAGAAAAGAAAACTTGATCAAAAAGCCTTTTCTGAAACCATTTGGATCATCAACAATTGTGTCGATGGAGCCTTTGTTGGAAAAACCTTTTTTGACGCCAAATGCATTTTCATTGAAAAAAGAGGATCTAATATCCAATGTCATTGTGATGGTGACCTTAGAAACCCTATGTTGATGTCAAATTAAGCTTAAAACATTGGGAGATCCTCCTCTGTAGATGCCACATCTATGGAATGGGTAGAGGGTCTCCAAATACCATTATGATTCTATTTTTGCCGATGTCAATATGAAAATTTGATGTGGAACCACACCTTTTGCCGACACCACATCTACGACATTGGCAAGGGTGCCCAAATACTATTTTAGATGTCACCCATGTTTTTTTTCTATATATTTTTTAAATTATTGAAAATTAAACCTGTCAATATTAAAAACTTTTGTGCAAAACTAATAATATTTAAGATTATTTGAATGTAGTTCATGTCAAGCCAGTTAAAATCAATCTAAAATAAAAAGAAAGTTAGGAATAACATCGAAACATTTGTTGCAAAGTTAATTGAAAAAGATAAAATTACATAACTACAAATAAAAACTTTGCTTGTACACACATGTATCCTAGATTCATCTCAACATCTTTGCTTGTACATTAACCTCAAAATATCAAAAAAAAAAAAAAAAAAAATCAATTAGTTTTAATGCCAACTTAAATAATTTAAACTTATAAAGCGAATAAGCATACCAAAACTAAAGTAAGTTTTTATAAATATAAGAAATAAATGCATGCAACTTTTCAAAATATTAAACTTACATGAAAATTTATACATGTATGAGTTTAACTATTGTCTCACTTCCACCACTTATCTAAAACTTAAACTTAGAAACTATACTCTATAAATCAACACACATCAAAACTAATATCAAACTCGACTTTAAACTTATTTCAAAAAGAAAAAATTAACACTTCTATCCTAAACTCAAGCTTAATAAAACTTAAATTTAAACTTCTTAAAGAACATTAGAACTAAAAGTAAACCCAACAATCTAAACTTAAAACTAACATCAAGTTTAGTTACCTCACTCGTCATCTACGAACAAATGAATATAATAATTTGACTAAAAACATAAACTTGAAAACTACAATCATAATGAAACCGTGAAACATTAAAACAAATGACCATGGAGTATGACTACTTTTTCAATATTAATTATAATCAAAAGTTAATAGTATGAATACGGAAGAACATGTTTTTAGTGAATGATCTTATTATCAATTTTGAAGAGTATCTTCTTTGTGAATGAATCAAATCCTGTAATGGAAGCAATTTATCACTTTTATTTTAAGTTTGGAAGATTAAAATGATAGAATTAATACTAAGCATACAGAGAACACATGTTGTTCATTCTATATTAGGTTAAGCATAAAACTGGGATCAAGAAATTTACTCTTGAAGACTTTCTTCACTGAGTCCTAGCAAGAACCTGGTTTGAATCATTCGCAACCTCACGGAGTCTAGGTTGTTCGATCTCTGTGAATTATAAAATAATTAGACAATATTTAAAATAAATTTAAATTAAAAATAATTAGATAATATTCATTTACCAGATGACCCACAGTTGCTCCCGGATGAATGATATAGCAGCTTGTGATATTATTATACCAATGAATATATTCTGGAGTGACATCTGTGTCAAACTGTTCAAGAGAAACCCCCACTGCAATAAACCTTGCACGATAGTGCCATCGCACTACCAAATGTGCAATTTTTTCGAACCAATCTCCAATCCTTAGGTCAATATCATGCAGTACGGATTCAGTATTACAAGGCGATGGGATATCCTGCTGAAAACCAAATTGTCTCATCACCCTGTTAGGAAGATGCCACTCACCAATGTGAAAATATAGGAGAGGACTCATCGTCCGCCATATGTTTTGACCATTCATACAAAAATTAGGCAAAGTATGCATAATAATTTTGTACGGCTCCCAAATAACCTGAAACACAAAATATTATATTAGAGAATATTAAAGACAAATACAATAAAATGTGTATAAAATAATCAATTAGTTTAGTGTAATGTACCTATTCAGGTTGAAGCAGATCAAACATGTATCTATAGACTGAACTACATGTGTGGCTGTCCTAGTCACACAAAATTTGTCTCTCCACCTAAATTTTTAAATTGATAATTTAGAATTTAAATTAACTAGATCAGTGATATAAAAATTAAATTGAATTAAAACAACATACCGAGAACCGTAGGCTTGTCCAACTAACTGAGCGTCATTAACATGTAGCTGTGGAGCCATTGTGGAAATCGCTCCCAAGCCATAGTTGCAAAAGTATGAGAGCCCAACTACCTCAAAACCTCAGGTCTTGTTGCTTTGCATAGTTGTCTATACAACCATGCCAAGCATGCTCCATCCCACGAATACCGCCCCGCATCATGGAGGTTAGCTAATAGTGGCAGGAACATCAAGTGAACAAAATGGCTTGATTTTCTGAAAACAGACCTCCACCCATCATTTGTAGTTATATAGCTCGTGCATATCTTATGACGGTTTCCTCGTCTGCATCATCTGTGAGCTGACAAAATTGTGTTCCTAACCATATTAAACTTAACCTCGATCCTTTAATCTTGTCGGCAGGTGGGTCACACTGAGGTATAGTTGACAAAATTCTAACTAGTCATCGTACATCACTCCGGTGACCGGCTCACCGTCAACAGGTAACCCCAACAACACTTCTATGTCTTGTAGAGTGATAGTGCACTCTCCAACAAACATATGGAATGTATGCGTCTCGGGCCTCCATCTCTCGACCAAGGCTGTGATCAGATGCCAATCCAACTGAATAAATACTAATCTAGCAACCCCATAGAATCCAGATGTGCACAGTAGCGAGTATTCGAGGGTGGAGCGGGATAGTGCGCTGGAGAACTACCTCTCGACGCTTGCAAGATATTTCTCCAGTAGTACGATCTCGCCATACAACAGATGATCGATGAATGGACTGGTCATACAAAACATCGGGATCAACAGGTCCTGAATTTAAAGCCATGATCTGAAAAAAAATATTTATTTCTCAATTAGAAGAATAATGTACAACTTAATTAAAGAATAATGTACAACTTAATTAAAAGAATAATGTACAACTTAATTAGAAGAATAATGTACAACTTAATTAGAATAATAATGTACAAGACAAGTTAATTAAAAGTTATGTACAAGTTAATTAAAGAATAATGTACAAGTTAATTAAAAGAATAATGTACAACTTAATTAAAATAATAATATACAATTTAATTAAAAGAATAATGTACAATTTATAATATTAAAAAATTCAATATACAATAGGAGAGAGCGAGATTTTAGCGAGATTGTAGGAGAGAGCGAGATGTTTAGTGAGATCCTCTCAATCTCGCTCTCTTCTTCAATCTCGCTTTCTCCTACAATCTCGCTCTCTCAATCTCGCTCTCTTCTTCAATCTCGCTCTTTCTTACAATCTCGCTCTCTCAATCTCGCTCTTTCTTACAATCTCGCTCTCTCAATCTCGCTCTCTCCTATAATCTCGGAGAATGGAAGCTCCAATGGAAGTAATATACAAACCCATCTCTGAGAATCAATCTTTTACCATTTTATTCGATCATTGAATTTATCTCAGCCGTTGCCTACTGAGAGAATTTATCATTATTTTCTCAGAATTTTGATTATTTTGTTTGTATGTAAATCATGTTAGATGAAGGTCCATTCTTGAGCGTGGTAACTTGCATAACTAAGCCTTTGTTTTTAGTTTAATTATATAAAAGATGGAAGTTTGAACATCTTACCTTACAGATATGTAACATCTTGAGTTAATTCAAAGTGTACTAATTAATGATAACATAACATCCATTAATGATAGTTCTTATGATAGTTCTTATGGTTAAATTAATTAAAACCTTTTAACAAGATGTATGAGAAATGTTGAGGATATGGATGATTGCATAAGATTAATTAGACTAAGCTTATCCTGATTGTGTAAAGAGCATTAGTCATGGTTGCTCTCTCCTTCAATCTCGCTCTCTCCTACAATCTCGCTCTCTCTTACAATCTGCTTCACCCACTTATCTTCCTTGTCGAGGGTTGAAGTTTCGACTTATGTATGTCAAGACTATATAAAATTAGCGAGTTTCCCTTTTAGAGCGAGATCCTCATCACAAAATTAGCGAGATTTCCATGTATGTCGAAACTTCAACCCTCGACAACCCTAAAGTGTTTCTTTGTTTGTCGAAACTTCAACCCTCAATAACCCTAATTTACGTATTGTTTCCAAGTTTTTGTTTATTTGTCGAGTTCTCAACGTTCTACCTCTACATTAGTTGAATCCTCAACTCTCGACTTCTAGCATCGATCTCCCAAAACAACAATATTTCTCTAATAGTATTCAAAACAACAATATTTCTCTAATAAGTTTTGAAAACAACAATATTAATATTAAAATCCGTTTTGTGGAGGTAAGGAATTTTTTCAGAGAACTTCTTCGGTAAAGTTTAGAGAAAATCTTGAGAGAGGGAGACTTTTTTTTTTTTTTTTTTATAAAAAAAAACACAGTATCTCAAACATACAAAACCTTTTTGTATTAAACGTAGAGTGGGAATAACTCCCCTCTCTGCTATAATGGGGGGAATTATTTAATTAATGTAATTAATTAATTAGATAAATAATATAATTCAATTAAATATATCATATTTAATTAAATAAACATTTGTATCATATTGGAATGTAAATTCTCTTAACCTATAGTTTTAATGTGAATCTCATTCACATTAACTTTAACCTATAGTTTTAATATAAATCCTATTTATATTAAATTAATATTTGAATCACATTCAAATACATTAATTCTCTCACAATATATAGCTTTTCATTATAAATCATATACAGTAACTATATATTATAATATATTTATATACATAATACTTTATATATTAATCATGTCATATACAATTAATATATATTTTCCTAAACAAATTTGAACAATTCAAATAATTCTTTAAAAAACATGTAGTTAGTCAGTATAATCCATTGTGAGCTAGTAAGGGGTTCTAATGGACCTATAGATTATAAGCTCCAACAGTATAATTAATCAATCAACATTCATTAACTATGGGGCAAATTGCTATAGACTTGTAGTTGCACTCTTATGCTCTATAGGATATGTTGCGTCCATAGACCTGTAGTTGCACTCTTTTGCACTATAGGATAACTTACACATAAGTTGATCATTCATGAGTTATTCGTAATTACAGTTGGGTCAAATATTTGTTTTATCCTTATAATCACCATACCACTGACCCTCTAATGAATAATTTGTTTATAGTCCAACCATAAACCAAGTCCCTCTTGGACCAATGAGAGGGTGGTCCCATTATTCAAGTCCCGGAGTCAACACTTAATAGAACTATTCATCTACTTTTCCTATATGGGAAAGAGGGAATTCCATCTTGTGAAATTAGTTCCCAGCTCCCTATTCGGTCAAGTCCCACAATAGTAGACTTATTTAGTCAACAACTCAAGCCATTCTCACTTATGCAAATCAAAGGACAAACCTTCATAGATAGGAGATCATAACTCACTCAGAATTAAGATCAAATTATATATAATCATCCTGTGAAATATTAATCTCTTCAATTAATGGAGTTATAGATAAAGATTAATTATTTCACGGTCTGATCTTATACAAACTCATATTATAGGATACTTCAACTCATGTTTCCACATGAATGATTTGGATCACATCATTTGTAACATTTACAAAGTGGGTGGCATCTATAGTGTTACCAGAATAAGACACCCAACTTTATCCATAGTGTTATCAGAATAAGACACTCAACCTTATCCATCTACTATAGACTCTTCAGGTTATTACTAGCTTGAACAAAACCCATTGTATGTCAACTGCAGTTCAAATTTCATGCAAATAACCTTAGATTTTGCTTCATTGGATATACTTGTCTAAATTGAAGATATAATATAAAATAAAAAATTATTTTATTAATCATAAAAAGTATGTTTATTTATTTACAAACCACAAGTTTAGGACACAAAGTCCAATACTTTATTCTTAGGATGGATTTTCCAAGCGTTTCTCGTCATTAAAGCAATTGCTATTGTTGAATAATGAATTTGTATTTGTATTTTTCTTGAGAAAAATAGTACCAATGTCTTACAAAACAAAGAATTCTGAACGCTAACATGGTATCAAGCCACACATACTCCGACGTTCAAGTTAGAATCAGATTTACAAAATTGCTTTCATGAGTATGTAGGTAAAGCTCAATGTACTTTTCTTAATTGGTTTATACTTCTTTGCTTATATAGAATGTGTTGGCTAATTAACAAATTTTGTATATACATGGTAAATATAAAGTATATAAATTGACAGTTATATCAAATATAAAGGATATCAGTTGACAGATATGAAACATCAAATATATTAGATTTACTAATAATACACATGTTGTTATACCATTGAGGGTAAACTGGAATAATAAAAAACGAAAATTAAGATTCAATATTTTTTTTGCTATATTTGCAAATTTATAATTTTATTGTTGTTGCTGCTACTCTTGCAAGTTGCAATGAACTATCCCCTAAAAAACATATGAAGCACAATTTAAATTTCGAATTTAGCTATACTCGTGAAAAGTATTTTATTTAACTTGACAATGTTAAAATAAATATAACGAAAAATTCAGTATGATATAAAATCTAACTATTAATTAACACGATAAAATATATCATATACTTAAGATCTCTAAATCTACACTTTATTCCTAAACCTACCCTCGTTCTTTAAACATAGTTTTTTCCCTTTTTTTTTAAAAAAAAAAAAAATCAAGCTACTTAAATCCCCCCTCTAATTCTCTCGACTTAAGATTCTCATACAAGATGTTGAACTTGCACTCCAAATGTGCATTCCCTAAAGTTAAACTCTCGTGTCCTTTCAGAAACTTCCTGCAAGCCACACTTAAAGAAGAAGGTGATCTTCCTACAAGAATGCCCTTTCAAAAACTACCTAGTTCATTTATAAATATGATAAGATTGCTCCTTTCCTTATTTTATTAATAGTAGGGAAGATTTTGAGAGTTTTCCTTCTCTTCTATCAGTCTAAAAATATGAGAATTGATACAAAATTGTCAATGCCCTCTCATGGCCTCACTCACTTTTACAAATAACCTTCCCTCCCTGTGGGCCCCCTCCCCACTCTCTCTCTTTTCTGTTTTTCCCACCTCTAACTAACAATATTCCCTAGCCCTTATTTTCTCCCGATATTTACTAATTTTCTTTCATTTTCTTTCTTCTTTCATAAACTTTGGTTATCAAGAGTCTATTAATACCTGCCCCTCATAGAGCCACCTTGTCCTCAAGGTGGAAATCAGGAAATTAGTCCTTGATACATCTGGAAGCTCCCATGTTTCCTCGGTGTGGTTTCCATTCACCCAACGAATCAGTACTTATGTTTTTTTATCTTCGGAAGGTGACGTTCTAATGCCTGTTCCAGCTGGCAGTGCAAGCTTGTAAGTTGTCGTCCCGATACGGTCAGTCACCTGAAATGGCTCTACAAACCATGGTGCTAGCTTTGTATGCTTATGATTGGCTATAGATGACTGCCTATATGGTTTAAGCTTAAGGTAGACCCAGTCTCCTATGCCAAATTCCACATCCCTTCTCTTGGCATTAGCCGTTTTAGTCATTCTTTGTTGAGCCTTGTGTAGCGAGTTATTCAGCTTTGCTATCATCATATCTCTATCTCGCAGCTGGATGTCAACCTCACCGACTGAGCTAGACCCTGTCTCTTATACACATCTAGATGTGTATAAGAGACAGATACCACGCTGTCACACCCCGTCCCCAGACCACTTTTTTAGCCTAGAAGAGGGATGCGACTGCAACATTTATCAACCCTTGAGCTGACACTTACTGCCTAATGATTCTTGCGGAATAACTCTGATACCATACTATAACTTATACACAGCGGAATGATTAAGTCAAGGAGATAAACTATAACAGATTAAGTAGGCCCATCTTTTATTACGACAGTGATATAACGTTTATACAAATTAAGGACTTAACAACAAAGTTTACAACGACAACTGTAAAAACTCTCCGGAAGTGTAATTGAGACACGTGGCAGACCTTGACCTTAGCAGCACCCTGGAACTCCTCATCTTCCGCTACCTGAGGGGGGATTAAGAAAACATTTTGAAGAGTGTGAGCTACTAAGCCTAGTAAATGGTTCTTTTAAGACAGAAATTCACTTTGAAAATCATCATTTTTAGGAAATCAATCACATGGCAACACTTGCATATAAGTCATGCACAGTCAAAGATATAATCATGCAACCAGTAATCTTTATCTCAAAAGCTACACGTAGCATGCATATCATATCATCAATCAATACAATCATTTATGGAAACCTTCCTATGACCCCAATTCCCGCCAATGTGCATATCGACCATTTTATTTATCCCGCTAGTCATGCTTAAGTACTTGACCATATTTCCCGCCGGTCGTCACCGATTATTATTTCCCGCCGACCGAAACCGACCATATTTTTCCCGCCAAGCACCTTTGGTTAAGCATGCTAACTATATCCCGGGTATAATCTCAGTTTCCATAGTCACCTACTTTACTGCATGGCCAAATGTTTAATCCTCCCTTTATCAATGTAAGCTGACTTCACCTTGGTTCAATGTGTTCTTCCCAAACGCATCCAACACAATTTCTTAGGATTTAAGAATTTTTCTTAATACCTAAATTTTAATTGACATTTGCCCTTATGTCTTCAAGCTTTGTTTGTATTCAATTTAGGGTTTTCAATGCATAAACTATAAGATCGTGGCCAAATTCAACGCATAAATGCCCGGCCGTTTGATGCACAGGCAGTTTCCTTCAATCGCGTGGGCGTGACGTTCGAATGAGGCGTTCAAGCTGCTCTCTCTCTCTCCACTCTCACTCTTTCCCAATTTCTCGCTGGTCTCGCTCTTTCCACTCTCGCTCTCTCCCACTTTCTCGCTCACAATCTCGCTCTCTCCAACTTTCTCGCTCAAACTCTTGCTCTCTCCAACTTCCTCGCTCAAACTCTCGCTCTTCTCCAATCTCACTCTCTCTCCCATTCTCTCGCTCAAATCAATCTCGCTCTCTCCCATTCTCTCGCTCAAATCAATCTCGCTCTCTCCTATTCTCTCGCTGCCTCACTCTCGCTGGTGTCGCTCTCTCCACTTTCATTCTTTCCAATCTCTTAGCTACTGTGAATATGGTTTATCTCCGTGCAACTTCCACATGAATTTTCCCAAATAATTTTCTATATTTTCCTCAGTTCTTCAATCCTTTCTTCACTATTCAGGATTTAAGTCTTCAAGATTTTCTCTTCTTTTTATCCTTTTAGGGTCCTCTCTACTCGTACTCCAGGATCAAATATGGTTATCATAACTATAATACCTAACCATTATAGTTTACATTCACTCTTACTAATTATTGATCCACAGAAGGTGACAATTATTACAGTTATTATGACAATTGTAAAATTATTAGATTATTTACATAACATAAGATTTAACTTTCTACTAATTAACCCTTTAATTACTTACTTAAGTAGGAAAATGGAGATCCGGGTTTCACAGCAGAGGTGTGAAATGAAGTATTATAACAAAACTCGGCCCAAGGCACCCACTTAGCCCATTGTTTAGGATTGCTCATAGTAAAACATCTCAAATAAGTTTCAATACCTCTATTAACCACCTCTGTTTGCCCATCCGTCTGGAGATGGTAAGCTGTACTTCTACATAACTGAGTTTCCATCACACGGAAGAGTTCTTCTCAGAATAAACTAGTAAAGATTTTGTCACGATCGGATATGATGCTTCGAGGATAACCATGTAAGCGCATGACTTCTTTAACAAATACCTCAGCCACAGATCTAGCAGAAAATGGGTGTTTGAGGGTGATGAAATGGGCGTACTTGGATAGTCGGTCTATCACCACCATGATGGTATCAAATCCTTTCGATTTTGGAAGCCCTTCAATTAAGTCCATGGAGATATCCACCCAAACTCTGTCAGGAATAGGTAGAGCTTGTAGGAGGCCCACTGGTGCAAGGGAGAGGTACTTGGCCTACTGGCAGATTCCACAATTTGCCACAAACTGCTGGACAACCTTCTTCATCCCCTTCCAATAAACTTCCTTGGATAGCCTATGGTAAGTCTTCAAGCTCCCTTGATGTCCTTCTATGGGACTATTATGGAACTCATGTAATAATAGGGGTATTGTGGGTGAAGTGGCTAGTAGTACAATCCTCCCTTTGTAGTAAAGCAATTCACCTTTAATCCTGTATCTGATAGGGGCTGACTGATCAGTTAACAGTGCTTGTCGTATCCCATTCAGTTTCTCATCCGCACCTATCTGTCTAACAAACACAGAGGTATTAAATCTCTTTATTACACTTAGCACTCCAAGTTCCAGTGAGGTTGGTAGTCGAGAGAGAGCATCTGTTGCTGAATTTTTAGTTCCCTTCTTGTATTCAATGCTAAAGTCATATCCCATGAGTTTGGCAATCCAACGTTGATATTCTCCGGTGATTACCCTCTGTTCTAGAAGAAATTTTAGGCTTTTATGGTCTGTCCTGACTATGAAGTGTCTCCCTAGAAGGTAAGGTCTCCATTTTTGAATTGCAAACACCATGGCCATTAATTCCCTCTCATATACTGCCTTGAAATGATGAGTGGGGGGCAGTGCTTGGCTGAAATATGCTAGTGGTCTTCTGTTTTGCATCAACACAGCCCCCACCCCTACACCTGATGCATCTGTTTCTACAACAAAAGGCTCGTTGAAGTTGGGTAATCCCAACACTGGTACAGACATCATGGCAGATTTAAGACGTTGAAATGCGTCCTCTGCTTCCTCATTCCATTGGAAGCTTCCCTTCCTTAGTAATTGAGTCAATGGCAATGCTATGGCGCTGTAGTTGGCCACAAACTTTCTGTAATATCCTATGAAGCCGAGGAAGCACCTCAACTCCTTCATATTACGTGGTGTAGGCCAACTGCTCATTGCTTCCAACTTGGATGGATCAACTGATACCCCTTTTGCAGAAATAATATGCCCAAGTACTCAATGCTCGTTGCCCCAAATCGACACTTCTTCCAATTTGCTACCAGCTGGTTGTCAATCAATACCTCCAATATTGTCGATAGATGGCTCATGTGTTCCTCCAATGTCTTACTATAAGTCAGAATGTCATCAAAGAAGACCAACGCGAACTAACGAGGATATGGTTTGAGGATTTCATTCATAATGGCTTGGAAAGTAGATGGAGCATTCCTCAACCCGAAGGGCATTACCAAGAACTCATAGTGGCCCTCATGTGTTCTAAAAGCAGTTTTGTGGATGTCTCTTGGGTGCACTCGAATTTGATGATAACCTGATTTTAAGTCAATTTTGAAAAGATTGTGGCACAATATAGCTCATCTAATAACTCATCTACAATAGGAATAGGGTACTTATCTGGGATGGTTGCATTATTCAAGGCACGGTAGTCAACACAGAAACGCCAGCTCCCATCCTTTTTTTTAACCAGCTAGAAAAAGCACATCGACTTGGCTGAATGACCCCTGCCATTAGCATCTCCTTGACCATCCTTTCAATCTCATCTTTCTGGAATTGGGGATATCTATAAGGCCTCACATTGATTGGCCCTACCCCTGGAAGAAGCTCAATGGTGTGATCTTGTCTTCGTTGAAAAGGTAGTTTAAATGGTGTTTGAAAAACCACTTCGAATTTCCTTAATACTTGCTAGATTTCCGGAGGTACCTCAGTTTTATCCCCCATGGTCTCAGCTGCACTGTCTTCTTCTTCTTCTGCCTTGTCTCGGTTAAGGTCTAAGCTGTTCAATTCTATCAAGACTCCATGGTCCCCTCCCCTAATTGCCTTGGCCATGGATTTCAAGGATATTTGTGATTTCACCAAGCCTCGGTCTCCCTGCAATTGGACTGTCCACTCCCCGACTTTGAACTCCATTGTTGACAGTCTATAATCGAAAATGATTTGCCCAAGAGTTTCCAGCCACACTACTCCCAGAATAACGTTCGCAATGCCCAATGGTAGAGGGAGAAAATCTTGTATAATGGATAGATTAGAGATGGTGATATACACACCTTTGCATACTCCGGCAGTTTGAACGGATCCTCCCTAGCCCAACACTACGTCATATCCTTCAGAGGGGGACATTGGCAGCTGCAGTTTTGTTACTAACTCCGAAGTGATGAAGTTATGCGTCGCTGCCCCGTCAATCAATACAACCACCTCCCTATCACCAATGACTCCCCGTACCTTGATTATTTTTGGTGAACTCAGCCCAGCTAATGAGTTTAAAGAAAGATTCGCAATCTTCTTCGCGTCCTTCGACTGTGTTCTATCCGGTATGTATTCAAAGATATCTGGTTCTTCCCCTTCCTCTGCTAAATCTTCCCCCTCTTGAACAAACATGAATTTCAGCTCCCTCTTCTTGCAATGATGGCCAAAACTAAACTTCTCATCGCACCTAAAGCACAGGCTCTTATCTCGTTTCTCCTTCATCTCCGCATCAGATAATCTTTAAAAAAAGCCGCCGGCGATGCCCTTTGTTTGTGTTTCTCCTAGCGCGACAATCGTGGTAGACGACCTAGTCGAGCTTCCCCAGTTCGGGTTGATTGTGATGGTTCGAGTAATCGGGTTGTTTGACCCACGACTACTCGATCCACCCGTGTTCCCCCCCATTTTCGCATTCGGGTTATGGATCCCCTCCGACCCAGCCCCCTTACCCAGACATCGTTGCAGTATTTGGTCTTCCTCGATCAACTGGGCCATTTTCATTTTGGCCTTCAAACCTTCGGGCTTTAATTTCCTCACCTCACTTTGAATTTCCCCTTTAAGCCTACAAACAAATTTTCTCTCCAATGGCTTATTGCTTAACTCTTTCAGCCTAGCAGAGTAACGCTCGAACTTCTTTCGGTAGTCCCTCACTGACGTCTCCTGTTGTAGTTGAATCACTCGGGCATAGCGATCTGCTTCACTTGCCGGCTGAAATCTCGTAAAAAATAACTCTCTGAATTGCGACCAACTGCTCACCGGCGACCCATCCTCCCATTGATACTAGTCGAGTGCTTCCCCCTCCAAACATAGCACAGCTGCGTCTAACTTATCCTTCTCCGATAGCCTGTTCACAACAAAGTACCTCTCTACCCTGTGTAACCATCCGTCTGGATTCTCATCTTCTTCCCCTTTGAAGATCGGCACCTCAAGTTTCCTCAGTCGCATATCAAACAACGGAACCTCCTTGCTCTCAGGTGCGTGTATTCTCTCTTGATTATCTGCTTTTGATGAAGAACCTTCCGTTACCTGCTTTCCTTTGTCTGTTGAGGTTTTTTTTATGATGGTGATTACCTCTCTGGGTTACTCATCGTTTCTATCTTCGACAAGACTAAGGCCATCTGAGCCGACATGCTGCCCATCCAATCCTTAACCTCTTTCGACTGCACGCTCATCCTTTCCTCCATCTCCAATTGATAAGATTGGACTCCTTTCCTTATTTTATTAAAAGTAGGGAAGATTTTGAGAGCTTCCCTTCTCTCCCATCAGTCTCAAAATATGAAAATTGATACAAAGTTGCCAATGCCCTCTCATGGCCTCACTCACTCTTACAAATAACCTTCCCTCCCCGTGGGCCCCCTCCTCACTCTCTCTCTTTTCTGTTTTTCCCACCTCTAACTAACAATATTCCCTAGCCCTTATTTTTTCCCGATATTTACTCATTTTCCTTCATTTTCTTTCTTCTCTTTCATAAACTTTGGTTATCAAGGGTCTATCAAAATTGTGAATGATTAAAAAGTTCCTATGAACATTAGACCTAAATTGTATTTGGATTCCAAAATAAGGATTTGAAACACACCTAAAATGTGCGTTATTTGCCCTTGATTTAGGATGGTTTTCATATGATTTGGTTGAATTTAACGTTGTTCGTTAATGGTTTTAGGATTATGTTCGAGATATCAATTCAATGTCAAAATGGACCAAAAAAAGCCTAAATATGCCCAAAGAAGTAAATTCCGAGCTATACATTGAAAAGAGGGAAGAAAAAGTGAAAAAACTACAAGTTGGTAAAAGTTGGGACAGCGCAGTGCGTAAGATAGCGGCACTCTTCAAGGCACTTTAGTCCTGAGAGGGATATTTTCAGAGCAGCAATGTTGCGGTCCTTGGAGCGCAACCCTGTGCTTCGACAAAAAGAAGCAGCACAGCGATGCTCCTTTAGAGCGCCTTGGCGCTAGGCCATTTTTGGAAAATTATTTTCAATTTTGGAAAATCTTCTATATAAATAATCCTAAGGTTTTGGCTGCTGATTTCAACAACACACACCAAAAAATCCAGAGTATTAGAGAGAGTTTTCACTCTAGAGAAAGTGAGAAAAATTAAAGGGTCGTTCGAAGGCCGTTGAAGATCCCTAATGCAGATTGAGGCAAGCTTGGCGAGCTTGAATGGTGGAGATTGCTTTGGAAGGGTTTTTTTCTTTGTTCCCTTTATTTTCTTTATTGATTATGATTGTAGCGATGTAGGAGAATGTATTTGTAGCAATCATGTGTGGCTAAATGTTCTAGTTCTAGGGTATTGATGAACTTATTTATGAATTTATGTTAATTCAATAGAATTTTTTATGGATGCTTGTCTTTGAATGTTTTTCAATTATTATGCTTTAGCACATCGATTAATCATAGATGTATGTTAGGTTAAATTTCAATTGAGAATGATTGCATGTTCCAATTCTATAATATTGAATCGTTAGCTAAACCTTTCCTGCAAATAATTAGGTTGTTAACAAAGGTTGATGATGACTATTCTTAATGCCATGGTTCTTAATTTGATTTCAAGAAATTAGTTATCAATTATGCTGGAATGAAAATAGGTTGTTATTTTGAAAGGTAATAATCTTGAAAATAGTTTCTAGACTTAAGTATTTCATTGACTTAACAATTTCTAGAAACCTTTTGCATGATTTAATGAAATAATCAAGGAATTCAAGCCCTGGAATGTCTTTGTCTCTTGAGTTTCAATATCATCTTCTTTGTTGTCTTTTATTTCAATAGAAAATTATCATCCCAAGTTCAACCCTTCGATAAAATCTACATAATTTTTTAGTAGCTAAGCATAATTCGATTACTTGATTCTCTGAGTATGAAGTCAGTCTCTTGACCGTTTTTTTTTACTGAAGCTTGACCACATGCGCTTGCACGCGTTCAAAATCAAGATTCAATCATTTTTATTCTTGAAAAATGTTTTTAACTAAGTTGTCATTCATCTATCTAAATTAATAAATTAATTGCACAAATTTTCACTATGCTAATTACTTCTTTGTTTTTGCTTCCCCTATTGAATTATGCAATCAAATAAACCATCACTTTAAATCTCTAAAAGAACCAAACACATATAGCAAAAGAAAACAAAAGGCTGCTACTTTTTGGATATTTTGTTTGAATTAAAATAAAACCATTTGCCACATAAAATATTTTTGAGTGCCAAGGCAGCAACAGTCAAATCCCTTGAGTTTTACATTTGGAAGTAAATTATAGGAGATTGATTGGGATCTTATGTTTTGGAATTTAAAAATTTATCAAACATGTAATGATGGAAACAAACCATAATTTTTGAATGGAGGTGATTGAACATTTCAATGACTTTATATATATATATATATATGAAGTTTTTCTATTTGATCATAATGATGATTATTGGATAAATGATTAAAAAAATAGGCTAAAACATTTTCCCTTTGGGAAAAAAAGCTGTATGACTAATAACTTTTGACTTTTTTGAAAATTTATTATTGATATCAAATTTTAGATAGGGAAAACGCACTTGACATTTACGTGACATCAGCAGTGACTTTTTTTAAAGAGGAGAAGAACGTGATCTGCAAAAGAGAAAACATGCACATCAGTATGGTGCTTACCACACACACTTCGATGCTTAAGTCGACGAGTGCAAGAGTGTGGAAGCTAGAGAGTTTGAGAGTAGGACTCAAGTTACCTCATAAGAAGCTATAATGATTTATTTAGAGAAAAAGTCGACCTAGGTTGTTTCCTAGGATTTTGGAGTTGCCTTAAGATAATTAGATAACCTACTAGGCTAAAGGGTGCATCCAGTTTTATATGTTTGTCTAGGGGTCAACCTTGGTCGAGCATCTCCCTTAGGCACATTTTGGTGTTAGGGCAATGTTTTGGGCCAGGGCATATGTGGGTATACCGGTTAAGGTTTGCCTTGGCCGAGGCTAAGCACATAAATCTGGGCTTTGGCATGAACTAACTTCTCTTTTAGGTCTATTTTGCGCTTAAGATGGTATTTTGGGCCCAACTTTGCTATTTTCTCAACCTTGTTACTACTACTCGTATGTTCCATTTGATTATATTATTTAGTTTAAAATCATCCATAACATTTATCTTTTATGTAGAGGAGCATCATTCTAGAAGAAGGGCTCAGGAACTATTCTCTTGAAGAAGGTTCTGTGAGAAAAGGGCAACCAAAAGGTTTGCGTCAAGGATCTTCTAAGTGATCATTGGCTGGTGTCGATGGAAAGCGACTTGGTAAACCAACTTTTAAAGCAGCTTAGCCTCTTGTAAGAGGAAAAGGGAAGATTAGTCTTCGTAGAAGATGATGACATTAAAGACCCTAACAAAGAATAAAAAATGAGGTGGTATGTAAGATACTAACCGGAAAACACATAAACACAGAGATCTTTAGAGGATTGATGTCGAAGGTTTAGGGTGTGGGAGGCCAAGTTACTTTTGAAAGGGCTGGAAGAAATCTAATTTTGTGTAAACTCAACAATGGGAAGGACAAAAACAAAGTCTTTAACAGTGGCCCATGGAGCTTTGATAATGCCTTGTTATTATTTGAGGAAACTGATGGAAGGAGCACAATTGTAGACATCAAATTCAGGTTCAGTTCCTTTTGGATTCACTTTCACCACTTACCTCTAGTTTGCTTTTACAGGAAGTACACTAAAACTTTTGTAAACTCTATAGGTGTGTTTAATGATATTGATGAATATGGGAAAATCGAAATGGAAACCCTAAGAGTGAAGGTGAAAGTCGACATGCAACAACAACTTAAATGAGGAACAAACATAAAGCTTGGAACAAAGGCTGAAAAGACTTAGATCCCTATTACCTATGAAAACTCCCTGATTTTTGTTACAAGTATGGTAAACTTGGCCATGTGATTCACGAATGTGATGAAACAAATGAAGGACAGGGGGAGGAGAAAAGATATGGGGTATGGCTAAGGGAAACACAAGGCAGTAGAGGCATCTATAGGAGAAGAAAGAAAGTGTACAAAACGAATAATGGGAAAGGAGTTAAAGTATGAAGTTTTCGTTTGAAGAGGTATACGACGGGACGGTAAACGATAGTAGTCAAAAGGTAGACAATAACGTCAACAAGTAGACGACAGTGTGAAGTGGTAGACGATAGCATTTAAAGAAGGTAGACGATAGCGTTTAGAGTAGGTAAACGATAATGTCTGAAGGAGGTAGGCGATAGTGTCAGGAGATAGATGATGTCGTGTAGACGATAACGTCAAGAGGTGGATGATAATATTTAAAAGAGGTAGACGACAACATTAAGTGATAGACGATGTTGTGTAGACGATAACTTCAAGAGGTAGACGATAGTATCAAACAAAGGTAAACGACAGTTTTAGATAGGTAGATGATAATGCAGAAGATACACGAAAGTGGCACACTAACATTTTCTTTATATTATCTTGTATATTGAAGTGTACATATGTGTTGTATTTATCCAATATTGAATCCTTAATTTGGGAGTATAAGAATAACTCAACAAAAAACGGTTAGATACTTGTTGTAACCATCCTATTCCTTTGGTAAATCATATTCTTTTGGTAAAGAGGTAAGACTGTAATTTATGAAGTCTTGCATTGCTGACGGAGCTGCTAAGTGGATTTTCCTTTGGTGATGTGGCTGGCTGTGATGGCATCCTTAACATCCCGCCTCAAACGAGAAGGTAGTTCTACTACACCGAGTTTGGATCGAAGGTGGAAGAACTGTGAGTGTGTTAAGGTCTTGGTGAGGCATTTAGCGATTTGGTCGGAGGATGGTACATAACGAACATCAAGTTGACCACTGAGGACTTGATCACGAATGAAGTGAATGTCGATCTCAATGTGCTTGGTCCATGCATGAAACACCAGTTTGACGGCTAGAGCACCGGTGCTGAGGTTGTCACACCACAGGACTGGAGCCGACTTCTGTTTGACACCAATCCCAGAACGAGTAGCGATTGCTTCCAGATGATTTCTGTAGAGCATGAGCAAGCGCTCTATATTCAGACTCCGTGCTGGACCGGGCGACAACAGATTGTTTCTTTGTGGACCAGGAGATAAGATTACCACCAAGGAAGACGCAATAAGCAGCAAATGATTTTCAATCGTCTATGTTGGCTGCCCAATCGGCATCGGAGAAAGCCGAAATAGACAGGTCAGATCCATGTTGAATGTAGAGGCCAAAGTGTCGAGTGCCACTCACATATCTTAGTACTCTCTTCACCACTTGCCAGTGAACGTCCGTAGGTTGCTTTAAGTACTGACTTAGATGATTAACCGCATATGTAATGTCAGGTCGCGTGGTGGTTAAGTACTGTAAGGCGCAATCATGTTCCGATAGATATAGGGATTGTCAAGAGGAGTGCCATTAGAGATGGAGAGTTGCTTGTTTAGAACACTCGGAGAGGGTGCCAGTTTTAGATCTCCAAGGTCAAGGTGGTGGAATAGGTCCTCGACATATTTTTTCTGATTTAGTATAACTCCATTTGTGACAGTGTGCCGTTGGACTCCAAGGAAGTAATGGAGTTGGCCAAGATCCTTTAGAGAAAACTTGGAGTCCAAGGTTGTTACAAGCTTGTTGATTACCTACGGATTGGTGCCGGTGATAATTACATCATCAACATATACCAGTAAAAGTATCAAGACAGAAGTGCTCCGATATATGAAGAGAGATGTATCAGACTTAGCATTCTGAAACCCCAGTTACATAGTGCTGTCTTCAGTGTGTTGTTCTAGGCCTTTTGGCACTTGTTTGAGGCCATTTATGGCCTTGTGTAAGCAATAAACATGATTTGGTAGTTGAGGATGAACAAATCCTTGCGGTTGGCACATGTAAACTTCTTCATCGAGGACCCTATTAAGGAAGGCATTAGAAATCTAACCGTCTCAGCTGCCACCCTTTGGACATAACAAGGCTAATGATGATCCGAATGGTGGACGCCTTCACCATTAGACTAAATGTCTCAAAGAAATCAATGCCCGGGTTTCGATGGAAGCCTTTTGTTACGAGTCGTGCCTTGTATCGTAGAATGGAGCCATTAAAACTTCGTTTGATTCTGAATACCCACTTATTCCTAACAATGTTCATCGACGGTGACAGAGGAACTAAAGTCCAAGTTTGATTGTTCATCAGTGCTTGAAATTCATCACTCATGGCTTTATTCCACAGCGTGGTTTTGAGCGCATCAGTGACTCGTGTAGGTTTGGTTAGGGACCATTTTTTGTGGGTTTGGGAGGATAGTATTTTGGGTTTGAAGATGCCTGCCTTTGCTCGAGTAATCATGGGATGAGTAGATACGAGTACAGGGTGTGGGACAATATCAAGTGAAAATTGGGCAGTGGACGATAAAGGTAAATGATCGGTAGGTTGGGCAGTAGGCGATGGTGAGTCAGGAGGTAAACGATCGTTGGGTAAACAATTGGGTTGTAAACGATCGGTAGGTAAATGATCGGTGTGTAGGCGGGTGGTGGGTAAACGATCGCTGGGTACACTATTGGTGGGTAGATGATCGGTAGGCTGGACATTACACGATAAGGGTAAACGATCACTGGATAAACGATCGCTGGGTAAATGATCGGTAGGTGAACAATCATTGGGTAAATGATCGCTGGGTAAGCAATTGGTGGGTAGGCGATCAGTGGGTTGGATACTAGACGATGAAGGTAAACGATCGTCAGATAAACAATTGGTAGGTAGACGATTAGAAGAGGGAGGTGGGAAGGTTGGGCTATCTGTAGAGTTATCAGTGGGTGATTAGGTGTGGGTTGTTCTGATAATTTGTGAGGGTGAGGTTGTGGACGTAGAGGGCATAGAGTCACTGTGCAGTGTGTTCTGACTGAGGGGTAGCCAGAAAACTGGGTGGGCAGCAACTGCTTGCTTGGCTGGTCTGCAAGCTGAAGGAGACACCTGACAAGGAAAATTAGCTTCACCAAACAAAACATGTCGAGAGATGAACAACCTACCAGTGGGGTTGAGGGATTTGTAGCCTTTATGATTCACAGCAGGGTTGAGGTAGATGCACTTCTCTATGCGATAGCTTAACTTATGTGAACTGTACAGTCTCAAGCAGGGGAAACATGCACACCCAAATATTCGAAGCTCCTCAAACTTGAGCTTCTTTTTGAACATCACTTCCATTGGAGACTGTCCATTTAGGACAGGGTGGGAAGGCCATTAATCAGCAGAGTTGAGTAAGAGAAAGCATCCCACTAATGATGTAAGGGAAAATGTGCTTGGGCTAATAGGGTTAGCTCAGTCTCCACTATGTATCTGTGCTTCCTCTCAGCCCTTCCATTTTGTGCTGACGTATATGGACAGGTATACCTAGAGGCACAGCCATGTTGATGACAGACTTTGTGTATCTTAACAAATTCTCCACCATTATCCGACTGTAGGAACTTGATCAGTGTTTTGAACTGAGTTTGGATCATGATGAGAAAGTGTTGAAAAGCTGCAAAAGTGTCACTTTTTAACCTCAGAGGATAGATCCATGTATACCTGCTGTGATCATCAACAAAGATAACATAATGTTTGTACCATCTGTAGACAGGAGAGGAGCTGGACCCCACAAATCAGTATGTATAAGTCCAAAGGTTGCAGATGCTCTTGAGTTAGAGTTAGGGAAGGCTAAAGAGTGCGATTTGCCATAGCTACAAGAATCACAAAATTTGAGCTCTTCTTTAGATAACATAGGGAGATTACAGCCTTTGATAATAAATTCTAGTGTTTTTTACGAAGGATGGCCAAGTCTTCTATGCCATGTAACCTTAGACACCCTATGCTTCGAAGATACGCTAAGAGTAGACAGATTTTTATTCTTGTGCACTAGCTGCGGTGGTCTTCCGTTTCCTACTAACTTCGAGCTGACTTTTGCACCTTCTAACTGATAAAGTCCATCTTTAAGCACTCCCTTCATTACCGTTTGTCCCATACCCTTGTCCTTAACAAGACAGTAATCCATGTGAAATTCAATAAACACGTTATTGTCTTTTGTTACTTAGATATACTGACCAAATTTTTTGCTATGGCAGGCACAGATAACATATCATTTAGTTTCAAATTGCAGGCATCACTAGATAGACATGCAGTTCCAACATGAGAAGTTTCTAGAGTATTACCATTAGCTATAGTGACTGCTTCAGTACCTGAGTATTCAGTCAGGTTGCCAAGATTGTTGAAGTCTAAGGTAACATGATTAGAGGCACCCCTGTCAGCATACCAATTTGCATCAGTAATGTTCTCTTGTCTTGTAAGAAAGGGATTACTTCTATAGGCAGTGGCTAGGGCTATTGGATGCGGTTGTGTGTTTTTGGTCTGGTTGTTGGGGAAGAGTTGTCCCTTATTTTGAGGAGAATTGGGAACAAAGTCTCTATTATACCTGTTGAAGCAGTAAAATGCTATGTGTCCTACCTTCCCACAAACTTCAAAAATAGATTTGTTATTGTTTCTTCCCCTGCCTCGACCTTTGCCATGGCCACCACCACCTCGTTGTCCTCCCCCAGTGGACTGGTTGCTGCTATTGGTCTTGTTATTTTGGTTGACATGTCTAGTATTTGTCATATTCACTGACGCATTACTGACTTGGTTGAAGCCTACTGGCATCTTTTGGTTTGATTGATGCTCCAATCTCCTTTCATACAGGAGAAGTTCCAATTGCATATCAAGCCATGACATGTTCGCTCTCCCTTGGATCATGGCCACGACGACATTGTACTCTTCATCAAGTCCTAATAGTACTTGTGAAACAAGAGCTCTTGGTGGCACTAGACTACCAGCTTGCTCAAGATTGTTAGCATTCATTTTCATAGTTCGAAGGTACTCTTCCATTTTCAAATTCTTTTCTGGTTGTTTGAAACACATGTCTCAGATAATCCTCTTCAGCCCTGGACTGAATACCAAAGAGTTGTTGAATGTTGGTCCACAGATCTCTTGCACATTCACATCCCATCACTTGAATGGTAACTTCTAGTGTCATGGATTTATATAGCCAGCCTAGGAGAAGTTGATCTACAGCCATCCACACTTTGTATTGAGGATTTACCTCAATTGTTGTCGACGAGCTAGAAGCACCACTACCGAAGCTTCCTTTTGTGCTGAACGGAGTAGCTCCTGCTCTAGTTGATCTAGTCGGTATGCTCTCACTAACTGTAGGTGTAAAAACATTGGGGGACAAACTTTTTTCCCGGTCAGGTGCCCTTCGAGTCGGTAGCTCTGAAGGATTGGAAGCGCCAAGTTTTTCCATAGAAGGAAATTGCTGCGATCAAGTTTGATGGAGGTTATCTGATTGAGGAGTTGGTTGAAGGCTGGGTCGTTGAAGTTGGCTGTGCCGAAGGTGGTTCCCAGGTTTCCTTGATTGACGTTGGTTATTGTATGCTCTGATACCAAGTTAAAGTATGAAGTTGTCGTTTGAAGAGGTATACGACGGGACGGTAAACAATAGTAGTCAAAAGGTAGACAATAACGTCAACAAGTAGACGACAGTGTCAAGCAGTAGACGATAGCATTTAAAGGAGGTAGACGATAGCGTTTAGAGGAGGTAAACGATAACGTCTGAAGGAGGTAGACGATAGCGTCAGGAGATAGACGATGTCGTGTAAATGATAACGTTAAAAGGTAGACGATAGTATTTAAAGGAGGTAGACGATAGTGTTAAGTGATAGACATTGTCGTGTAGACGATAATGTCAAGAGGTAGATGATAGTATCAAACAAAGGTAAACGACAGTTTTAGCTAGGTGGACGATAATGCAGAGGATACACGACAGTGGCATGCCAACCTTTTCTTTATATTATCTTGTATATTGAAGTGTACAAATGTGTTGTATTTATACAATATGGAATCCTTAATTTGGGAGTACAAGAATAACTCAACAAAAAATGGTTAGACACTTGTTGTAACCATCCTATTCCTTTGGTAAATCGTATTATTTTGGTAAAGAGGTAAGACTGTAATTTATGAAGTCTTACACTGCTGACGGAGCTGCTGAATGGATTTTCCTTTGGTGATGTGGCTGGCTGTGTTAGCATCCTTAACAAAAGGTACGAGAAGAGGCAGAGGTGATGGTCAGTTGAATGAGAGGAGCTCCAGGAGCTGGTCTGAGTCTTTGCTAATCGAGAACATAAGCCTAAATCAAAGAGATGCGAGAATCAGAAAAGAAGAGAAGAAGGATAAATTAAAGAAAACATTGCATGAGGAAGAAGGAAAGTTGTTGATGGAGACGACGAGAATGAACACTTTGTCGATCGAAGCAAAGGAATCGGCCACTGAGTGGAAAAAAATGTGAAGATGGAGATCAACAGTGGGATGAAAATTTCGATGTGGATAGTAGAAAGTCGGAAAGAAAATCAGTACACTTGGTTGGCAACCAAGACAGTGACAGTACGAAAAAAGAGAACGTGATAGGGACAAGACCTGACCTGGTGCAAAGAGATGTTTGTGGAATTAATGAGCTCAATGGTCAAGTAATGAAGCCCAATTAACCATGGGCCAGAAATTACAAAGTAACATTAGGTCAATTGAGTCTGAGACTTCCAAAATGATAATAGATATGGAAGAAGGGCCCAAAAAGCATCAATATGAAGATAAAGGCAATCAAAAAGAGAACAACCTAAAGAAATGGAAGAGAATGGCTAGATCTGATAAGGATAAAAAACAAGTAGATGAGGCTTTTAATAAAATATCAGGAACCAAACATATCTTAGGTGGGATAGAAGCTGAAAGTGGCAAGAAGAGAGGAAGATTACACCATCACTTCGATAAAGACACGGATATTGGCGGAGGCTGTTAATCAACCCTATCAGACGTCATGAATATCTTATGCTGGAGCGTTCATGGGTTGGGGAGAACATTTCGAGCCCTTCATCATGAAGTAAGAAGGGAAAATCCCTAAGTTCTATTCCTTTCTGAAACTATGTGCAGGATTGAAAGCTAGAGATAAAATTAAGAGTATAATTGGTTATGATACTGTTTCATTGTTCAAAGGAGTTGATAACATTGGGATCATTGCCTTCAACTTGTTTGTGAGTTGTTTCAAAGTTCTTGGGTTGGTTGAGAGCCCTCTAGGTATGTTTCTGAGTCCATCATGGGGAAGTTATCTAGGCAGAAGTGTGCTGAGATGGATCATCCATATACTATAAATGAGATTGAGGTTGCGATTAGACAAATGGTCGTGATGAGGTTCAAGTGGTATTTTGCCAAAAGTTTTGGGTTATTATTGGTAATGACATGATTAACATGTGTTTGGAAGTTCTCAATAATGGAAAAGACGTCGGCTTTATTAACAAACCTTTCATTTTGCTTATTCCCAAAGTTTCCAAGCCTAAGGGGATGTTTGAGTTTCGCCCCATCAGTTTATACAACGTTGTTTTATAAGATCATTGCAAAATCTATGGTTAATAGGCTCAAGAAAGTGTTGGATGTTACTATATCCAAGAATCAATCTGCCTTTGAGCCTAGAAGACTCATAACCGATATGCCATTTTGGGTTTTGAATGTATTCATGCAATCAATAGAAAGAGAAAAGATAAGGAGGGATAGGTCGCATTGAAGCTTGACATGAGTAAAGCCTATGACAGAGTTTAATGGTCGTTCCTTAAAGCTATGCATGTTTCTTTGGGGATATGGCCTAGATGGACCAGGTGCATTATGAATTGTGTGGAGTCTGTGAGGTTCTTTGTTCTTATCAATGGCACACCCTAACAGGAGTTCACGCCTCAGAGAGGTCTTAAACAAGGGGACCCAATCTCCCCTTATCTGTTCCCGATTTGTGATGAGGGTTTATTTGCACTTATTAAAAGGGAAAAATCTTTATCTCTATTTCATGGTCTTCGTATTAACTCTCATTGGACTGCTATATCTTATTTAATGTTTGCTTAGGACAGTTTGTTGTTTTTAAGGGCTTCTCATGAGGAGTGCAGGAGAATTTGGTGGGTTTTCAAAGTTTATGAAGAGGCGTCTGGCTAGAAAATCAATCTTGATATTGGGTTATACGTCTTAAAACTCGTGGTTTGTAAATATTAAACATGTTCTATTTTATAATACAATTGTTATTGAGATTATTCGACAAAAATGTTACTGAATATGTGAATTGTACCTTTTTGACCCTAAATCCAATAAACAAAGAACTTCTGGCTATAACATGAATACTTGAACTTTATGTGGAGATATGATAACTCGTAGAAATATAAGTTATTGTAGCCTTTTACTTAAAATAATGAGGTTAGGTAAGCAAAATATGTGTTGATAATACTAGGAATTTATGCTTAAAAATATACTTATGTTGAAGTACATTTAAAATCCCTGTTGACCGCATAACATGAGTTAAACTGCGCTGAAGTGCTATATTTTGCAGTTAATTAAAAGAGCTGTCCGCATGCACCAGCTCGAACCCGATAAAGAAACAGTTGATCGCATGGCTTGGGATCTCTGAAATAATCCTAGTGGATATTCTGCCACAACTCAGAACAATGACCATGATAGCAGCGCTGACATTCTCACTCATTGTTAGCTCTCAAAAAGAGCTAATTTTATGTCCTTCTTCTCATATAACCTCAAACTCATATAACCTCAAACTTTGCGATTGAGTGAAGATCATCTAGCTTTCGTAAGAAATGCATGCTTTAGCTTTCTTTTAAAACCTTGATGTTTTGGACATGAGTTTAACACTGTTGGGAATGTCCTAGAACTCGCAATTCGTAAATTTTATGTTAAACATTCTTTTTATCAATAAAATATTATTGAGTATGTTATTCAATAAAGTTGTTGATTCTACATTCTATTATGAAAATCCAATAAACATTTCCATGGTTATAGTATGAATACTTTAACTTTATATGGTGATATAAACAGGATGAAGTTAATAGTATATAGCCTAAAGGGTCTATAAGTATATGGATGAAATTGGGTATCTCATTCTGGTAACACTAATGGATGCGGCTCATTTCGTATACTGATACAAATGATGTGATCCATAAATCATTCATGTAGAGACATGTGAGTGGGGGCATCCTATACAATGAGTTTGCATAAGACTGGACCTTGAAGTAGTCATTTTTCTTTATAACGACCGTTTAGTGTTAAAACTGACTATTTCAAACTAAAATGACCTAGGATAACACGATCTTAATCTTGAGCTAACTATGAACTCCTGTTTATTTCAGGATTATCCTTTGATCTGCATAGGTGAGAGTAATCCAACAGTATTGCTCAATAAGCCTTCCATTTTGGGGATAAGACCAGGTAAATAGCTGAGGACATGGCTATGCAAGATGGAATCACTCCTACCCGACTTAGGGTTAGCAGATAGGTTGTTCTCTTAAGCGCTGATTCCTAGTATTGAATAATGGGCCCCAACCCTCTCTTGGTAAAGAGGGATATGATATATAAATGGTATTACAAATCAGTTATTCAATAGAGGGTCAGTGGGAGCTTAAGGTGCAAGATGTATTTACAGGGGTAAAATGGTAATTTTGACCCAGGTGTAAATACGGACGACCTGTGAATGATCGTCTTACAGATTATGGTTGAAATAGTCAGAAATATATCTACAGTGAAGAAAGTGCAACTATCGAGCAATAGTGGTGTGCCTTGATAGTTAACGAATAGTAATCAATTCATTTTTAAAGAGTTTAACTAATTAATTACAAATCGTTGGAGCTCATGATCTGTAGGTCCATTAGGTCCCTCTACTGGCTCATAAATTGAAATAACAAATTGAGTATTAAATTGGATGAATTTTGGAATTAGGGTTATGAATTTGAAATGTTCAAATTCGATTATTAAGGTTTTCAATTTATTGTATTTGATACAACTAAAAACGTTTAAGTTAGATGAAATTAAATGAAATTGGAGAATCAATTAATATTTAAATTATGATTTAAATATGAAATTGAGTTATATTGGAGGAATTTATGTTTTATTGATTTAATATCAAGATATTAAATTAATATTATTTTAATTAAAAAGGTTTAATTAAAATAAAATTAGTTTTATTTAAATTAATTAATTTNATAAAATATTTTTATTTAAAATAAAAAATCAAAATTAAAATAAATTTTCAGTAAATTCATTTTAAAATAAAAGGAATAGTGGAGTTTTCCATATCCTTTTTTATGGTAAATCACCAAATTCCATTAAGCTCTTATCAATTCTCTAAGTAGAAGCTGCCCTCCATGCAATCCATGCAATCCTATTTTATTGCATGATTTAAGTGTGAACCCTGAGCCCTAATTTCTCTACTTGAGTATGTTCCCTAATGAGACCAGTAGAGTGAGTAGGTTGATATGGAAACTAATGTGTAATTGTAGAGAAAATGGTGAAGAATTAGGAGAAAAGTGTGAATTGGGAAGCTTGACTCTTGGGTAAAGCTTGAAAAACTTGGCTAAGTATAACCCATGCGTTGGAAGCTAGAAAATTGGCTAAGTGTTGTTCCATGCGTTGGCCTTGCTCATTTTAGAGGTTATTTGGACGTTGAAGGAAGCCAAACTGTGGCCAAGAGAAACGCATGCGGTAGCCAATGTCTTGAGAGGTTAGCAAAGCATACGATAACCTCAAGTTTGCACGGGCATGGGCGCTGAACGATCGTGTAGCAAAGGAGTGGCGCTACATGATGAGGTAGACAATCGTATAGTAAGTAAGCAACGCTACACGATGAGGTAGGCGATCGTATAAGCAGGCGTTGGACGATCATATAGCAATGTGGGGAGCTAAACGATAGCGCTATGCAATGGGCGATAATGCTATGTGATGGGCGATAACATTGGATGATGAGGCGTTGGCACTGCACGATCCGCATCAGCATTAGACGATGACGCTAGACGATGGCACTATGCGATGGGTGTGTGCGCTAGATGATAGTCATGCTTCGCTAGACGATGGGCGTCAGTGCTACATGATGAGCAAGAGCTATGCGGCAACACTATGCGATGGTGCTATACGGCAATGCTATGCGACGATGAGCTATGCGGCGATGAGACAAGCCATGGTAGACGCATGGTGAAACGTCTTGCGTTGCTAAGGCTTGCGGTACACAAGGCTAATACTATACGGTAGTAATGTGCTATGCGTTGGACATCCAAAGGCATGTGGGTGCATAGGACAAGGCTAATAGTATGTGTTGAAAGATTGTTGGTCATTATCCTAGTTGAGCGCATAGAGCAAAGGTAAGCCATGCGAAAGAGAAGGATATGCGGCCAAAGATGAACCTTGCGAGCATCTAGCATATGTGACTAAGTTACGTCAATTGGATGCACAAGGTAATATTGAATGAACGCATTTTGATGTTGGATGGACACATATGCCAATCGGTGGTATCCGAACATAGGTATGTTGCGGCAATTGGATGGACGCATTCGTGGTTAGATGAACGCATATGAGATTGGATGGACGCATTCAAGGTCGTCATCCAGACATGTGGCTTGTTGGGAAGAAATCTTAGGCCTTAAGTAAATGAGGTGGATGCATAAGAAGACATACAAATTTAAGCATTTTGTGTTGGCTAAGGAAGAGGAAGACACCTTAGATTGCGATGACTTGAAGGTTACGTTGATAGTGTAGGGAAAAGACACTTGGACATGCGACCAAGTAGGAGGTGTCGGCCTTAGAGAGATTTTAGACGTCTATAAATAGGGCCAAGAACTTCTATTCAGATCATAACTCAAATTCTCTTAAAAGAACATTAAGAAGAGTGTATGAAGGTTGATTGAGAGGAAACTATGCGTTGATGAAAGAACACATGCGTTGGTAGAAAAACAATGCGTCGGTCATAAAGCTTCAAGAGGAGACGAGGATATCTCCCAGCATACTCGTGCGTTTGGAGTGATTCCAAATCCACCTAAAAGCTCCACGAGTCTAGTTTTTAGTGTAGAGCTACTAGAGAAGAAGCTCTAAGTAATCGGGCTGGAAAGTGAGGAAAAGACAGAAGGGTCAAGCTGTCGGGTAAGCTTGGGTAGTCTTAGACGGATTTTAAGAATTCCGGCCAAAACCACAAAAATTACTCTAAGCTAATATTTTAAGGTAAACTTCCTGAGACATTTTAGAGCATATTTACAGAAGAAGTATCTCAAATATGAGGCTTAGAATATGAGTAATATGATTTACAATTGAATCTAGATCTTAGGTTCAAAAGGGAGCCCGAGGTAACCAAGGAACTTCTAGAGAGAAAGGTTCCTAAACGAACAAGGTGAGTGAACGAAATATTTATAATGTTTAAAGAAACCATGTTTTAAAGAAAGATTATTCTCATGCTAGCTAGTTTTACAAAGTGATTTTCCAAGTAAACCATGAGTTATTTTTTAAACGCATGTCATGTATAAAGTTTATTGAAAAACTATTTATGTGTGTTTAAAATACACCAAGCATGCGTTAGTATCTTTAAAGACTTCATTTTCTATGCGGTATCTTTACATGCTTTAAAGAGATAGTCATTTTATGACTAGTTTTACTTGGAATGCGCGATACCGAGGGACATTTGAGAAGGTATCCAACTACATCGATACTGAAGGACCTTGAGAAGTATCTGGAGCAGCTCGATACTGAAGGACAAGTTTAATAAGGTATCTGAGTAGAAGTACCTAAGGTATGACGGTACTTAGTATGGCCAACGCTGCACGTAGGTAGTTAAAGTCAGAGATTGAGCAAAAGGGTTCTCTCGTGACTAACAGTCAGAGATTGAGCAAAAAGTTTCTTTCTTGACTAGCAGTTGACATTGGGATTTAACCACAGCAGAGTTATTCTCAACTAAGGAACAGTTTTAATGTTTTCTAATAAAAATAGCTTTATATTCTTTATGCTTGGAAAATGTTTATACTGCAGTACAAGGTTACTGTAGAACTTTATATTTCAGTTTAATCTCTTCATTGAGACTTTTTCATGAGAATCAATTTTCTTTCTTAAGTCACTCGCTGGGCTAGCAAGCTCATCCTGTCTTCAAATGTTTTCCTTTCCCCTAGGTAGCGGTCAAATCCTTATGAGATAGCTCTGCATCTGCTCTGCCACTAAAGGACAAAATATTGTAACCCGTCTGTTAGGTGGTTACTATATATTGTGCACATGTTATAGTTGTTCATATAGAGACTAAAGTTTTGGGCATCAGGACTTGTGAAACTATTAATGTAATAACTCTAAATATGTTATGCTTCTAAACTTAATAAATTTGGCCTAAGAGGCATCTGCTGTATATGAGTTTGTACATTGGTATCAAAGTTATTTCTGGTAGAGTTATTAAGCAGTAAGTGTCAACAAAAGGGTTGATAACTGCTACAGTCATGTCCTTTCCTAGGCTCAGAGAGTAGTCTGGGACGGGGTGTGACAGCTTGGTATCAGAGTAAAGGTATACGTAAAACCTGGGAAAAGATTTGAGTATAAAGTTTAAGTTGATACCAGCTTGGTATCAAAGCATGAAATTTGGTGAAAGAGAAAGTTCATGCATTAGATTAAGTCCCATAAGTAAGTCCCTAACATGTGTACTTAATAGTTAGGCAAAGATGCCGAGGAGAAGTGGCAGGCTGAGTAGGCAGACTGAAGAGAGGAATGTTCACCCTACCAGCGGAGGCCCTGAAGTTAGACAGGACCCAGATTCGAAGGGGAAGAGAGTTAGAGACCCAATAGGGCAAGAAACGACTTCTGCGAATGAGTCGAGTACCCCACGGGTAGATGTAGATCCCCAAATGGAGGATCGAGTATTTGATAGAATCGCCCAGAGATTGACAATGAGTGTAGGATTGATTTAGACCGATCCGAAAAAGAAATTCGGCGTCGAGAGGCTAAAACCTTTTGGTGCCATGACGTTCGATGGAGCCACAAATCGAGTAGATGCTGAGGTCTGGTTGGACTTGATTGAGAAATGTTTTAATGTTATGAGATGCTCTGAGGACTGTAAGGTCAGGTTAGTGGCATTCTTACTGCATAAAGGGGCTGAGAAACGGTGGAAAGTGATAGAGGCCAGAAGAAGCAGTTTGGAAACTATGACTTGGCCCGAGTTCAGAAAAGTATTTGAGGATAAATACTACCCTAGTGCTTTTAAAAAAGCAAAGAGGGAGGAGTTTCTTAGGCTAACTCAGGGATCGATGGCGGTTGCTGAGTACGAGCAAATATTTATAGTGTTATCTCTGTATGCCCTTCCAATCATATCGGAAGAGAAAGAGAGATGCAAAAGATTTGAGAATGGCCTAAGAAGAAAGATACATACACCTGTTACCTCTACATCTAATTGGGTGAATTTCACTCAGTTAGTTGAGACCGCTATCAGAGTTGAGCGAAGTGTAGCGAGGGTAGATATACTCCAACCAGGTGCGAAACAGTTCAGGACTCTTGGAGAAACGAGAGGTAAGAGTTTTATAGCCCCGTTCTCTAGACAGTCAGGTATGAAAAGTTTTGGAGGCACGAGCCAACAGGGTTCGAGTCGAAAGAGGTCAAGACCTACAGCTGGACCGAGTGGAGATCGGTATTAGGTCGTGCTAGCCAGTCAATAGCTAGTACAGGAAGGAGACCACTATGCACAAACTGTGGTAAGAGCCATACAGAAGTATGTTATGGCTACAGAAATGTGTGTTTTCAGTATAGACAAGCGAGGCACTTTAAGAAATATTGTCCCCAGCTAGGTCATGGAGCACAGGGTGAACAAACCTAGAGTGACCAGAGCAAGAGGTGAGGGATTCGGTGCAGCTAAGCAGAAAGGGGTAGTTGGACGACCCCAACAGCAACAACAGCAGGGTAGAGTATACGCTGTGACACACCAGGAAGCGAAAGAGGCTCCAGATGTCGTAACTGGTACGATAACTTTATGTAATCAGTCTGCTTATGCATAATTTGATCCTGGTGCTACGCACTCATTCATATCTAGCATTTGTGCATTGCATATAGATAGAGTGCTTGAGCGTATGAATGAGGATTTGTTTGTCTCTACGCCTGTAGGCGATACTCTAGTTGTACATAAGTATTATAGAAATTGTGAAGTAATTCTTGGGAATCAGAGTTTATGGGTTGAGTTGATTCCACTAGAGTTACTAGAGTTTGATGTTATCTTACGTATGGATTTCCTAAGTAAGCACTATGCCACTGTGGATTTTTTTAAGAAAGAAATAGTGTTTAAGAAACCAGGTGAAAAAGAGATAACCCTGGTGGGAAGTAAAAGAATACTTCAAAGAAGTTTAATATCAGTAGTGAAGGCTAGGAAGCTGCTGAGTAAGGGATGTGAAGCTTATTTAGCCTATGTGGTAGTTTCATAGGATAGGAAGCTGAAACTTGAGGATGTACCTGTGGTACAAGAATTCTTAGATGTGTTCCCTAAAGAGTTACCAGGCTTACCACCTGACAGGGAAGTAGAGTTTACTATTGAGTTAGTTCTAGGTACAACACCTATATCCCAGGCACCATATAGGATGGTGCCAACAGAACTAAAGGAGTTAAAAGTTCAGTTATAGGAACTTGTGGATAAGGGGTACATCAGACCCAGTGTGTCGCCTTGGGGAGCGCCAGTCTTGTTTGTTAGGAAGAAAGATGCTACTCTTAGATTATGTATAGACTATAGACAATTGAATACGGTGACCATTAAGAATAAGTATCCATTGTCTTGTATAGATGAGCTCTTCGACCAGTTAAAGGGAGCCACGGTGTTTTCTAAGATAGATTTGAGATCAGGTTATCACCAATTGAAGGTGAAGGACACAGATGTTCCAAAGACTTCTTTCAGAACTAGGTACAAACATTATGAGTTCCTAGTAATGCCATTTGGATTGACGAATGCTCCTGCGGTATTTATGGACTTGATAAATAGGATATTTCATCTTTATCTAGATCAGTTTGTGATAGTTTTTATAGACGATATACTAGTATTCTAGTAGTGCAGAGAAGCACAAGGAACATATGAGATTGGTGTTGCAAATGCTAAGGGAAAAGAAGTTATATGCCAAGTTTAGTAAGTGTGATTTTTGGTTAAACCAAGTCGTATTCCTTGGGCATATAGTTTCAGCTGATGAAATTAGCGTAGATTCCCAAATGATAGAAGCAATAGTCAACTGGGAACAACCCATGACTATAACAGAAGTACACAGTTTTCTGGGTTTAGCAGGTTATTACAGGAGATTCAGGGAGGGCTTTTCTAAGATAGCTCTACCATTGACAAACCTGACTAGAAAAGATGCGAAGTTTGAGTGGTCGCCAGAATGCGAGCACAGTTTTCAAGAGTTGAAACGGAGATTAGTGTCAGCACCAGTGTGATGCATCCCGACAAGGGTTAGGATGTGTCCTGATGCAGGAAGGAAAGGTAGTAGCCTATGCTTCTAGTCAGTTAAAGAAGCATAAATGTAACTACCCTACGCACGATTTAGAGTTAGCAGCAGTTGTGTTGGCTTTAAAGTTGTGGAGATATTACTTGTTTGGTGAACGTTGTCATATATTCACTGATCATAAAAGTCTGAAGTATATCTTTGATCAGAAAGAGCTAAACTTGAGACAGAGAAGATGGATCGAGTTGATCAAAGATTATAACTATACAATTGATTATCACCCAGGTAAAGCGAATATGGTGGCTGATGCTCTAAGTCGAAGGACCAGATCAGCCAGAGCTGTTATTTGTTCAGTGAAAGTTGTACTGATACAAGAGTTGTATAATGCTAAGGCAACATTATAAGTTAGTTAAACAGGAGGTTTACTAGCTTCATTTCAAGTACGTCCGACTCTCGTAGAAGATATTCTATGTGAACAATTAAAAGATTCTGATCTTCAGAAGTTAGCTGAAGAAGTAGGTAAAGGTCTAAGTACGGGCTACCAGTTAAGAGTAGACAAAGTGCTATTAAAAGAAGGTAGGGTATATGTACCTAATAAATTAGCACTTAAATAGGCTATTTTGAAAGAGGCACATAGTTTGGCTTTTGTTATGCATCCAGGTAGTACGAAGATGTACAGAACATTAAAGAGATCGTCCTGGTGACCTGGTATGAAAAGAGAAATAGCAAAGTATGTTGACAGATGTTCAGTACGTCAACAAGTTAAGCCAGAAAGACAGAGGCCAATAGGATTGCTTAATCCACTCCTAGTACCAGAGTGGAAATGGGAGCATGTTACGATGGATTTCCTGTTTGGTTTACCTAGGACACCAAGAGTTATGATGGTATATGGGTAATTATGGATAGATTGACAAAGACAGCTAAGTTTTTACCTGTTAAAGTTACTTTTACCCTAGACCAATTAGCTAAGTTGTATGTTGATCGAATTGTGAGTTAGTTTGGGGCTCCAGTTTCGATTGTATCAGATTGAGATTCCAGGTTTACATCAAAGTTTTGGCCTAGCTTACAGAAAGCTATGGGTACCAAGTTATATTTCAGTATAGCTTTTCATCCACAGACGGATGGTCAGTCTGAGCGAACGATTTAGACACTAGAGGACATGCTGAGAGTATGTGTATTGTAGTTCAAGGGCAGTTGGGATACGCATATGTTGTTGATCGAATTTGCATATAACAACAATTATCATTCGAGTATCGGAATGGTACCGTATGAGGCACTATATGAAAGACCATGTAGAACTCCGATATGTTGGAATGAGTTCGGTGAAAGGAAATTACTAGGCCAGAAATTCTTCAGCAGACATCAGACAGTGTTAAGATTATAAGAGAAAATATTAAGACAGCTGGAGACAGGCAAAAGAGTTATGCCGATAAGCGAAGAAGAGAATTGGAATTTGAAGTTGGTGATAAAGTATTTCTTAAGTTGTCTCCATGGAAAGGAATACTCAGGTTTGGTAGGAAAGAGATGTTAAGCCCGAGGTATATTGGACCTTACGAGATAATAGAAAAAGTTGGCCCAATGGCGTATAGGTTGGATTTACCTCTAGAGTTATCTCGTAACCATGATGTGTTTCATGTGGCAATGCTAAGAAAGTATGTGCCAGATCTTACCCATGTGTTGCCTGAGCAACCAGTGCAGTTGAAAGAGAATTTGTCTTACGAAGAAGAACCAATGGAGATTCTTGATAGAAAAGAACAAGTCTTAAGGAATAAGACAATACCATTGGTAAAGGTACAATGGTGAAACCATAGCACTGAAGAAGAAACATGGGAAGCTGAAGAGAAAATAAGAAACAAGTACCCGCAGTTGTTTAATTGACGAACTTGTAGCAAAATTTCGAGGACGAAATTCTCATAAAAGGGAGGTAAATGTGAACTCTGAGCCCTAATTTCTCTACTTGAGTATGTTCCCTATTGAGACTAGTGTGGTCAGTAGGTTGATGTGGAAACTAATGTGTAATTGTAGAGAAAAGGGTGAAGAATTAGAAGAAAAGTGTGAATTTAGAAGCTTGACTCTTGGGTAAAGCTTGAAAAAATTGGCTAGGTATAACCCATGCATTAGAAGCCAGAAAATTGGCTAAGTGTTGTTCCATGCATTGACCTTGCTCATTTTAGAGGTTATTTGGACGTTGAAGGAAGCCAAACTGTGGCCAAGAGAAACGCATGCGGTAGCCAATGTCTTGAGAGGTTAGCAAAGCATACGGAAGCCTCAAGTTTGCGCGGGCATGGGCACTGGACGATCATGTAGCAAAGGAGTGGCACTACACGATGAGGTAGACAATCGTATAGTAAGTAAGCAGCGCTACACAATGAGGTAGGCGATCGTATAGCAATGCGGGGAGCTAAACGATAGCGCTATGTGATGGGGATAATGCTATGCGATGGGCGATAGCGTTCGACGATGAAGCGTTGGCACTGCACAATCGACATCAGCATTAGACAATGACGCTAGGCGATGGCGCTACGCGATGGGCATGTGTGCTAGATGATAGCCGTGCTTCGCTAGACGATGGGCGTTAGCGCTACACGATGAGTAAGAGCTATGTGGCAACACTATGCGATGGTACTATGCGGTAACACTATGCGATGGTGCTATGCGGCAACACTATGCAATGGTGCTATGCGGCAACGCTATGCAACGATGATGTATGTGGCGATGAGACAAGCCATCATGGACGCATGGTGAAATGTCTTGCGTTGCTAAGGCTTGCGGTACATAAGGCTAATACTATGCGGTGGTGATGTGCTATGAGTTGGACATCCGAGGGCACGTGGGCACATAGGACAAGGCTAATAGTATGCATTGAAAGAGTGTTGGTTATTATCCTAGTTGAGCGCATAGAGCAAAGGTAAGCCATGCNATAGGACAAGGCTAATAGTATGCATTGAAAGAGTGTTGGTTATTATCCTAGTTGAGCGCATAGAGCAAAGGTAAGCCATGCGAAAGAGAAGGATATGCGTCCATAGATGAACCTTGCGAGCATCTAGCATATGTGACCAAGTTGCGTCAATTGGATGCACAAAGTAAGACTGAATGAATGCATTTTGATGTTGGATGGACACATACGCCAATTGGTGGTATTCGGACATAGGTATGTTGTGGCAATTGGATGGACGCATTCGTGGTTAGATGAACGCATATGAGATTGGATAGACGCATTCAAGGTCGTCATCCAGATATGTGGCTTGTTGGGGAGAAATCTTAGGCCTTAAGCAAATGAGGTGGATGTACAAGAAGACATGCAAATTTAAGCATTTTGTGTTGGCTAAGGAAGAGGAAGACACCTTAGATTGCGATGACTTGAAGGTTACAATGATAGTGTGGGGACAAGACACTTGGACATGCAGCCAAGTAGGAAGTGTCGACCTTAGAGAGATTTTGGACGCCTATAAATAGGGCCAAGGACTTCTCTCCAGATCATAACTCAGATTCTCTTAAAAGGACATTAAAAAGAGTGTATGAAGGCTGATAGTGAGGAAACTATGCGTTGATGAAAGAACACGTGTGTTGGTAACAAAACCATGCATTGGTCATAAAGCTTCAAGAGGAGGCGCAATTGAACAGTGAAGTCTTGAAATAGCATCAACTTGGGATGAGGATATCTCCCAGCATACTCGTGCATTTGGAGTGATTCCAAAGCCACCTGAAAGCACCCACAGTGTAGTTTTCAGGGTAAGGCTTCCGGAAAAGAAGCTCTGATGCCTTCTTTTATTGAATGGAAATATGGATGGAATGTGTTGGTGGAAGAATGTTGTGCACTCAAGTTTCCCCAGCAGAATCCATGTGTAAATTCCTCTAAGTTTCCTGGCAAGTCCAGGGTCGATCACAGGGACCTGTGAAAACTGTTTAAGTTGATAATTTTCTTATGAAAACTTTACGGTAACCGATAAATAAATAAGATGGTTGGTTTGTTGTTGCATTAATGAAAATAATAATAAATGGGGCAGAGTGCGAAAAGTTTTGGCAACGAGAAATACGATGAATATGCGGTGAACAGGTTAAGAAAGGTTTCAGCTAACACTCCCTAGGTTGCATTCATGCCTTGCGATCATGCAACATGCATACAATAGTAAACCACCTCTTGGCGTGAATGCCACGGATTCTAAAGCTAGAACACATGCGATAAGTCTACAGGGTTTACTTATAAACCTCTATTTCTATTTATGTGATGACAACATGACATTCACACAAATATGCGACTGCATAATATCATTCCTATTTCTAGGATGCATGCGATGCAAATTGACAAATAGAGCTTATCTCTAAGTCCCCATTTCTTGTTTATGCAGGCCTAATCTTGCTCTTTCAAGACAGATTCTAACCTAGCTCTCTCGAGACATTAGGTTCTTTCTTTAGATTCTCTCTCAAGCAATTCTAAAGGGATGTTTCACACAACATAAAACAAGACAATCGCAAGCAATGAACATCCTAGATCATGTTAGCTTAGTTCCTCTCAACCCATTCAACTAGTTTAGCTACTCATGCATATTAAGAGAGTGAGCAGATGTAGAAATATAACTTCCATTGAACAGATAAAAGATGAGTACAGAATAACAATGCAAGTATAGTAAAAAGCCTGGAGCAATTTCTTGCCACCAGAAGTTACACTGTTCTACTTGTGCTCTAATGATATTCTCGCTTTCGCGAGAGTCAAACCGCTCTTTGCTCTAACGCCCCAAGGTCCTCTTTCGAGCTGCCTTGAATGATCTTCGGCGTCACCACTCTTCTCTAGCTCCACTGTGTAATAAAAAAGAAAACTATAAACAGAGGCATGAACTTGTAAAGTGATGGAGTAATCGACTACTTAATCCCTTCTCTGAAGAATGCACTTGGTATTTATAGGGCATCGAAGGTAAAAGGCGACTTCTCTCTTCTGGCTGTACAGATGGGACTGCTTTAATTCCTGACTGATGCGCCAGATAATTGTCACCGATAAATCTGGATGTACTTTGTGACCGTTATCGGCTGTCAACTTAATTTGGATCTGACTGTTGTCAGCTTTCTGTCCCATCCATTTTAATTGTCCTTTCGTCTGGATATTTGCGAGCATGATCAACACAAAGTCTTGCAGTGAAGTTGCGCTTGACTGATGAATTCCCATGATCGCAATCTCTGCAATGCGTTAACGCATATTCTACACAAAAAATACAATAATCAATAGTTCCAATGCGCTGACACATGCGACCGCAATATTATAGATTTTATGCTTAATGAACGCAATTCATCATTTTTCATCAACGCAATCCAACATTGTTTAATAACTTAGCACTATGATAACGTGCATTTCTGCCCGTTATCACACACCCAAATTTAAACAATGCTTGTCCTCAAGCATAAGCAAAAGATTCCTTTAGCAAGTCCACCACAAAATTCTTTTCCTAGATTTCTCAAGGATACTTTATTCAAATCCTATATACTAGAATTTTCTTAAGTCTTATTCAAGTCTACTCTTAAAATATTTCTAAGACCTAGGGACTGCAAGTTTAACTTTCAAAAGGACTTTACTGAATTCTTGGGCATCGCATGATTTATTTCAACAAGAAAATTTTCTACCAGGATGACAAAAGATTTATCCTTGCACAAAAATTTTCTTTATTGCTATTTTTTTCTGACCTTGTGCTGATCTAAGTGCCTTGCCTTCGTTTTGGCTTGCCTCCACGGGTGTCATGCGGACATCCAACTACGAGCAATGCACTATTTCTCAGATTAAACTCATACCGATTTGGCATTGGAGTTGCGGTCATCAATTTATGTGTTGATCCTGGTAACTTACTTTTGTTTTGGCTTGCCCCCATATGTGTCATGCAGACATCCAACTACGAGTAAGTGCCTTTCATAACTTAACTCTTATCAACATGGGTTTCCCCTTTTCGTTGATAGTGGAGTTGTTATTCTCAATTTTTTTTTTTTTTTTTTTGTAGGAAATGAAAATAGCAAGTGTTGAAAATAAATACCTCACCCCCAAATTTAAAATCGCCAAGTGCCCTGTTGCCAAAAGATTAAAATAACTTAGCGATGTTTTAGAATACGTTGTAAAAGAAGTTTGAAAGAAAGCTAGCAAACCCTAACTTTCTAGAAATATTTAGAGAGGTGACCATCTTAAGATTAAGTTGACTCTAATGATAATAAAGAAATAGAAGCATATTTTCATCATTGAAATCTACTTGGTAAAGAAACAGAATGCGGAAACTACTAAATTTATCTATTTGGTAAATGATTGCGGTAATCAAGAAGGATGCAGTGATAAAACTTCGAAAAGCGACATGCAATGCGATAGCGCAAAATTTGAAATAAAGATAAGGAAGAGTACACCCCCAAATTTTGCGCTGTCACCTACATTGTGTTGACGCATCCATGCTTACGGCATCTTTCTTCCATGGGTTGCAGCAATGGAATAAGATGAATACTCTTTGTGTGACATCTCTGCAATCCAACGCCTCGATCATTGGAAGAAAAAAAGAGGGTCAAATTATTTTAAACAAAATAAAAATCGTTAATGCAAATTAAATCTCCTTTTCTTTTTTTTTTTTAGAAATGAAAATGAAAAGATAGCTGAAAGATAGTGAAGATTCTGAGTTATGGAGAAAAAGAGTTGAAGACTTGAAGTTTTCCAAAGCTTGGTCCCTGAGAAATTGCAATCATGTGACAACGTAGGACCATCTACTTCATTCTTTATTCAAAGTTTTTTAGTTCCATGGAGTCGATTTGGCGTTGTCAGTCTTCTCCATGGTATACCTTGACTTCTTGCCCATTGATTTTGAATATTCTTAGTACCATCGTCATTTGATAATTCCACCGTGCCATGCGGAAGTACTTGTCGAATTATGAACGGTCTGGACCAACGAGACTTTTAGCTTTCTTAGGAAGAGTTGCAGATGTGAATGAAAAGCAAGACTTCTGTCTGACTTGAAGGTTCTTGCGTTGATCGTGCCAGCGCTTGGTGCGCTCCTTATAAATTTCGCATTTTCATATGCATTGTTCTCCATTCTTCTAACTCGACCAATTGCATTTTCCGCGCTTCCCCTGCTTCCTTTAAATCGAAATTCAGTTTCTTGACCGCCCACGATACTTTATATTCCAGCTCCAAGGGCAATTGACACGTTTTTCCGAATACCAACTGTAACGCAGATTTTGATAGGTATGATTGATGATGTTCTATGCTCGAAATGATGCGATACTACCGCTAGATATGCGTTAATGATGGGTGTTCACGTAGTGTGCCATGCGTTGTCACAAGTTTCCTTACGATATAACCTAGTGTAATTCCACCGGAAGTTTCTCAGTGTGATCCGAGGTCGAACACGGGGACTGATTTAGGTTATTGTGGTATGTTCATGATATGCGACTAGGTTTTCAATCTTTAAAAATGTGTTTGTACGGGTATATAAATTGCGATAAAATAAAGTAAAGCAGTAAAGATGCGATAATAAAATGAAATACAATAAACCTAAGCTAGATGATACAACATACAGGCTTTATGTTACAAGATGTTGAGGTCAAGGCTGGCTGTGAAAGTTGTGGAAAGACGTGGAATGTGCCAGCAAGTCTTATGAACAGAACAGGAGGAGAAAGACAAAGAATATAACAATTCAAGTTCTCAATTGCGTTGAAGCTAAAAATGTTGTTTCGCTCTTCTCTTGGTGTACACCTTTCAGTGATTGGCCACACTTCCACATGTCTGTGGTGAAACAGAGACTAATGTAATGAACGCAAGGTTGCTTCCATGTTTGGAAGTACTACTTGCTTTAGTTAACTCATTCTTCTGACCTTCTCTAAATAGGTCGGAATGGCATCTTCACTTCTACTTTCATAGTTGAAGGTGCCGTCTAGCATGCCTTAGCTAAACGCATTTTATATCTTTAACACAGATTAAGTACTTGGTCAATTTATATTGCTTATCAGGGAATTAAGAAGGCATCATGAAGAAAGTGATTGACGGGTGAACGAAAATAAACAGAAAATGGTAAATGAAAGCTATTGAAACATTTAATATCTCTATTAAATGTTTGATACATGGTGTGAATACAGAGGTAAATAAACAGTGAAATACAACGATGAAAGAGATATAACAGATACAAAGAAGTGCCAATGTCTTGTCACTAATTCGATGGAGATCTACTTGCCAGATAGGATGGATTTGATGGTAGGAAAAGCTTCCCTCTCAGGCTTGCTCCATCGGTAGCAGGG
>NW_024063873.1:538294-540630 GCF_009727055.1 Benincasa hispida | reverse complement strand
GACAAACAATATATCTAAATTTGGGGGTGTGATAACTTTGTAGAATACAAGTTATTTATGCACCTTATCTAGATATTGCGACTAAAAGTAGTTGAATATGTGCCGATTGTATGAAAATTAGCTAGTATTACAATGTTATAAAATGTTTGCAATTACACCCACTAACACCATAAAGATGGAAGACAAGCCAAATTTTTACTCTGTTTTGTAAGAGACACCGTCACCGCTTGCGCTCAAGGCTCACGAGAAATTGATCAAATATCTCTGTCACATTCCGCCCGTCAATCAACATGAAGAAACGATTACCGGCAATGAATGGTAAATGCGAACAGTCGATCAGAGCTGTGTGCACCGCATGCGGTAATAAAAACAACATCGTATGCGAACCCATGATCGAAAGATGCAGCCTGATGCATCACGCAAAAGTGAGAGGATTCGAGACACGGTACAACAACGTTATGCAGAATTGACTTTCTGATTGCATAACAAGGAATAATATCCCTCCATCTTCAGAATTACCATACATCAGTGGGAGCCACAAAATCGGAGTCAAAAGCCTACACTATAAATCCCCAGAGATTTCAGAGAAAACTCATGCTAGGTGATACGGGGTAATGCTGCAAAACTGTTGAGAGAAAAGGCTGAGCAAGTGCTTAAGTGAAGAAATCCAAGAAGAAGACGAAGATAAGCCGAGAGGTGAATCTCAGATCGTAATCTGCCAACACCCAATTGAAACTCTATGCAAAGATCGATTGGCTGCTCTGAATGTTACACTTAGGCACATTACTTGACATCATAATTTCCTTCTATCCTTGCTAATTCTTAGCAAGCCCTACTTTATTCTTCTATATGACAAAATTCTGCTCAAAGATGCTTTTCTAGTTTTCAAAATAGAATGTTTATCTCTTCTTTGTCAAAACAACTCGATGTACCTACATACGGTGAGCAAACAAATTTGCGTCATTTCTTTATTTAGAGACTGTTGGTCATGGTTACACTCTTCGTTCTAGCTTATCCCCACGGGTGTCATGGGGACATCCAACTACGATTGTGTGCCAATTTCAACTTCAACTCATGAGGATCAGAGGAGTTGTCTCTTGCATTTAATTTTTTTTCTTTTTTTTTTTTTCATATTGCGTTTTTCTTGAAAACCCACCTTCGTTTTGGCTTGCTTCTATGGGTTTCATGTAAACATCCAACTACGAGCAGGCTCCTTTCACAACTAAACTCTTATCAGGTTGGAAATATTTTTAAGGTTTTCCCTTGCACTGACATTGGAGTTTTGCATAAAAATTTTTTTGAAATGAAAAGGGACACATTTTCTTAAATACAGCATAATCTTGATCTCATCTGCTCAGACCTTCCCCATCCCCAAATTTAAAGATGAGCAAGGTCCTTCTTGCGTTGTTTGGAGCGACTAGACAAACACTTAGAAGAAAATTTCAAAAAGAAGGTTTGAGCAGAACTTTGAAAGATAAAAGGTAAAGTACTGCTAAACTAAGAATTAACTAAGTGTTAGTCAGAATTTACTAAGTATGGGAAATGTTTCTAAGTATAAACATGTAATACATCATAGCAACGTAATGAAGATCATAAAAATAAGAGATTTAGAACATTACAAAAATTGACAAAGGAAGATAAAGATAGAGGCACAGGCAAAAAGTGGAGTGAATATATACTCTATTTGTATTGACTATTAACGAAGTATACAAATAACAAATGAACGCATTACAAAATTTTCTATTGCCTGTACAAGAGTCAAAGAATTTGATTACTTTACAAATAATAAATGAATTGAATACAAATAAAGAATGGCCGCATAAAAAAATCGTATTAGAATAAAGTGTAAATATTGAGGTTAAGGAGCAGAGGGATCCGGCGGATTTTGAGGTGGTGCAGGAAGCGCTCCTTCGAAATTTAAGTGTTGTTGAAGATGTAGGGGCACCATTGAACCATGAAGATATGCGGTGAGAAATTTGAAGTACTCTTGATTACACTCCGCAATCATTCTCTCGTGTATATAGACTTTATAGATGTTGCGCTGCATGTTGATCAGCGCCTCTCTTGATGTGGCGGCACTGTGTTGAATATCATCAATGTGCTCCATTACTACCTCAAATCACTTGTTGAAGAAGTGTTGTTGTTAAGAGAAGAGTTGTTGTTGTTGGGAGAAGAGGGATCTCATTTCTGCTAACTCAGCAGCCATGGAGGTGATGGAGGGTTGTGCCTGTAATGTCTCGTCAGCATTGTTTTGGGGTTGGGCAGAGGTGCCTTCACCCAAACCATGTGGGTCATCAACTTGTGGCGGTGGAATGGTGGGTTGTAGTGATGATGCT
>NW_024063873.1:487998-535965 GCF_009727055.1 Benincasa hispida | reverse complement strand
AGTGTTCGACTTCTTAACTCAGAGGCCAGCTGGCCCACTTGGATCTCCAGATTCCATAAAGAATGCTTGTGCTTGCATCACTGCATCATTTTTATCCATATACTACTTCGGCAGCGTCTTTAACGAGCCTCCCGAGGTGTTAGACGATGATCGTTGCTAGTTATGCGGTCTTGATTGCCCTTGGTTGTGTTGAAAAGGGGGATTTCCTCTACTGCCCCTTGATGGTTCACTGGCCCCCCTAGGTTGGGATTGCCTCCCCAACCGAAGTTAGGATGGCTTCTTCAGACCGGATTATAGATGTTGCTGAAGGGGTTGTTCTGGATAGCACACACTTGATGAAGGTTCAATGGACACACATCAGCTCCGTGAGCCCCTCCACAATTAACGCAACTGATTGGGGCTAGTTGAGCCGGTGCAGCGGGTTGCGCTGATTGTAGAGCAATGGATCCTTGGTTGATTGCCATTGACTAAAGGATCGAGGTCACCGTGGCCATCTGCATGACTAACGTGGTCATTGTCTCCACAAGGACAATTGTTGTTTCAGTTTTCCTTCTATCGGGGCCTCGACCTCCATAACCATCGTCGATCCAATCATCTATATTCCACGAGATGCGATCGAGGATGACTTTGGCCTCTGTGTATGTCTTATCCATAAATCCTCCGGCCGCGGAAGCATCAGCAACAACTTGCATTGCTCTGTTCAGGCCATTGTAAAATGTTTCCATCAAGACGCAATCGGGAATCCCGATATGCAGGCAGTTTTTCACTAGTCTCTTGAATCGTACCCAGGCGGTGCTCAGGGTCTCATTCTCCTTCTGTTCAAAGTTCAACACATCCTTTCATAGCCTTGCATTGACGGCAGGTGGGAAGAACTTCTTCATGAACCGTTCCACCAATTGCTCCCATGAAGTGATCTCATTTGGCTCTAATGAGTAAGCCCACCTCTTAGCCTCGTCCCTCAAGATGTAAGGAACATATAAAATCTTATATTTTCTGGGGTCACGCCAGGTAAGGAAAAATTGCCGCCTATCTCGACAAAGCTGCTCAAATGGGCATGTGGGTCTTCACCTTGTAGACCCCCAAACTGCCCAGCATTTTGAATCATCTGCAACATGACCGGCTTAATCTTAAAACGTGCATTCTCCACCACATCCGGCCTCAAGATTCCAGGCAAAAAATCATACAAATTGGGTGCCGCATAATTACACATCGGGATGTTGCGATCAGCCGCCAGGAAGACAGGATCCTGAGCCGGTCAAACAGCCCCTTGGTTCACAGTCGGTACCGCATTATCATTATTGTCTGCCATGCTGGCTACCTTCTTTCGCCTAATTCGGTTCTAACGTACCCTTGCACAAAAAATTTGCTCGATCTCAGGGTCAGTTATGAATTCTGGTTCAGCACCAGGACTCATAAACCGTCAGGCTGCTCTTCACATTGAACAGCCAGTACAATGAGATATGTCCGACAAAATACCAAAAACACACTCAAACAATAAAACGTTAACCAATTCCCCGGCAACGGCGCCATAAACTTGTAACACAGATTTTGATATGTATGATTGATGATGTTCTATGCTCGAAATGATGTGATACTACCACTAGATATGCGATAATGATGGGTGTTCACGTAGTATGTCATGCATTGTCACAAGTTTCCTTACGATAGAACCAAGTGTAATTCCACCGCAAGTTTCTCGGTGTGATCCGAGGTCGAACACGGGGACTGATTTAGGTTATTGTGGTATGTTCATGATACATGCGACCAAGTTTTCTATCTTTAAAAATGTGTTTGTACAGGTATATAAATTGCGACAAAATAAAGTAAAGTAGTAAAGATGCGATAATAAAATGAAATACAATAAACCTAAGCTAGATGATACAAGATATAGGCTTCATGTTACAAGATGTTGGGGTCGAGGCTGGCTGTGAAAGTTGTGCAAAGACGTGGAATGTGGCAGCAAGTCTTATGAACAGAACAGGAAGAGAAAGACAAAGAATATAACAATTCAAGTTCTTAATTGCGTTGAAGCTACAAATGTTGCTCCGCTCTTCTCTTGGTGTACACCTTTCAGTGATCGACCGCACTCCCACATGTCTGTGGTGAAACAGAGACTAACGTAATGAACGTAAGGTTGCTTCCATGTTTGGAAGTACTACTTGCTTTAGTTAACACATTCTTCTGACCTTCTCTCGATAGGTCAGAATGGCATCTTCATTTCTGCTCTCACAGGTGAAGGTGCTATCTAGCATGCCTTAGCTAAACACATTTTATATCTTTAACACAAATTAAGTACTTGGTTAATTCATATTGCTTATCAGGGAATTAAGAAGGCATCATGAAGAAAGTGATTGACGGGTGAACGGAAATAGACAGAAAATGGTAAATGAAAGCTATCGAAACATTTAATATCTCTATTAAGTGCTTGATACATGGTGTGAATATAGAGGTAAAGAAACAGTGAAATACAATGATGAAAGAGATAGAACAGATACAAACAAGTGTCGATGTCCTGGCACTGATTCGATGGAGATCTGCTTGCCGGATAGGATGGATTTGATGGTAGGAAGAGCTTCCCTCTCAGGCTTGCTCCATCAGTAGCAGGGATCTTTGCATAGATCGGGTGTTTGGTAGATTAGATCTGAGATTCACCTCTCGGCCTTATCTCGTCTTCTTCCCGGATTTCTTAACTTAAGCACTCAGCTCAGCCTTTTCTCTCAACAGTTTTGCAGCATTTACCCCGTATCTTGTAGCATGAGTTTTCTCTGAAATCTCTGGGGTATTTATAGGTGTAGGTCTTTCAGTCCAGCCTTGTGGTCCCCACTTATGGTTATGGTAATTCCAAAGATGGAGGGATATTATTCCTTCCGTTATGCAATCAGACCGTCAATTCTGCACAACTGTTAGTTGTACACGTGTCTCAATCCACCGTTTTTGCGTTGCTCAGCTGCATCTTTCGATCATGGGTTCGCATGTGGTCTTGTTTTTATTACCGCATGCGATTGCACACGCTCTGGATCGACTGTTGCATTGCACCGTTATTACGGTAATCATCTCTTCATTGTTGATTGACGGGCGCAATGTGACAAAGATGCATTGATCAGTTTCTAGTGAGCCTTGAGCGCAAGCGGTGACTTAGTCTCATGCAAAATAGAATAAAATTCGGCTTGTCTTCCATCTTTATGGTGTTAGTGGGTGTAATTGCAAACATTTATAATTATTGTAATACTAGGCTAATTTTCATACAATTGGCGCATATTCACTAACTTTTGGCCGCAATATCTAGATAAGGTGGCATAAATAACTTGTATTTCTACAAGTTATCACCAACGTATAGGGGAACATACCTATTGGTGTTTTAAATGCGGTCCGGTATGCCCACAATGCATCATCAAGCTTCACTGCCCAATCCTTCCGCGAAGGTTTTACTACTTTTCAAGTATCAATTTAATTTCACGGTCGGACACTTCAGCTTGGCCATTTGTTTGCGGATGGTATGCGGTGGCCACTTTGTGAAGGATATTGTATTTGCACAGTAGCTCCTTTATATGGTGGTTGACAAAGTGTGATCCTTCATCGCTTATGATGGCATGGGGAGTGCCAAAACGCGTGAAAATATTTTTGTTCAGGAACTGGGAGACTACTGCCGCATCATTCGTGGCGCATGCAATTGCCTCTATCCACTTGGAGACATAGTCAACTGCTAATAAAATATAGTGCTTACTGTTTGAAGGAGGGAATGGTCCCATGAAATCAATCCCCCATACGTCGAATAATTCTAGCTCCAGGATAGTATTCATCGACATTGCGTTCTTCCATGAAATGTTGCCAGTGCACTGACACCGATCACATTTCATTGCGTAGTCAGTAGCATCCTTGAATAATGAAGGCCAAAAGAATCCACTTTGCAAAACCTTGGCTACAGTGCGTTATTCTCCAAAGTGCCTTCCATAAGGTGAATCGTGGCACTGTGACAATATGTGTTGTTGAGCAGCATCTGGTACGCATAATCGAATGATTTGGTGTGCATCTCTTTTATACAGATTCGGCACATCCCAATAGTAGTGTCTGTATTCATTCTTAAGCTTCTTCCGTTGATGGTAGGTGTAATCTTTAGGAAATTGTTCACATACCAAATAATTAACGATGTCCGCATACCATGGTAGTTCTTCTATACGAAACAACTGCTCATCCAGAAACATGGCACTCACTTCAAATTCATTGTAGCCAACTTTAGGATTCTCCAGTCTGGACAAGTTATCAGCAACTTGATTCTCTGTCCCCTTATGATCAATTATCTCGATATCAAATTCTTGAAGGAGAAGAACCCATTTGATCAATCTCGGCTTTGCGTCCTTCTTTGTCATCAAATATTTGATTGCCGATTGATCAATATGAATGAGTACTTTGGTCCCCAACAAGTATGCCCGGAATTTTTCGAATGCAAAAATGACAGCCAGGAACTCTTTTTCAGTGGTGGTGTAATTAAGTTGAGCAGGATTCAGGGTTTTACTCGCATATGCGATGGGGTTCAAAATTGTTTTCTTCTTTTGCGTTAATGCAACTCCCATCGTATACCCGTTTGCATTGCACATGATTTCAAACGGCAGTGTCCAATCTGGTGCAATTAAGACGGGTGCGGTAATCAGCACATCCTTTAAAATTCGAAATGCGTTGAGGCAATTGATGTCAAATTCAACTTTTTGTCTGCCTCTAGTAACGCACTCAATGGTCTTGCTATCCTAGAAAATTCTTTAACGAATCGTCTATAGAATCCAGCATGACCCAAGAAGCTTCGTACTACCTTCACGTTGGTTGGAGGAGGAAGCTTTTCAATTGCGTCAATTTTTGCTTTGTCCACCTCCAACCCTTCTCTAGAGACCTTGTGCCCCAACACTATACCCTCTGTCACCGAAGTGACNTTTCAATTGCGTCAATTTTTGCTTTGTCCACCTCCAACCCTTCTCTAGAGACCTTGTGCCCCAACACTATACCCTCTGTCACCGAAGTGACATTTTTCCCAATTAAGCACCAGGTTTGTCTCTTCACATCTTTTCAATATTTTCTCCAAATTGGCCAGGTAGACTTCATAAGTGTTCCCATAAACGGAGAAGTCATCCATAAATATTTCTACTGGGTCCTCGAGAAAATTTGAAAAGATTGCCATCATGCACCTCTAGAACGTGCTTGGCGCATTGCAGAGGCCGAATGGCATGCGGCACAAAGAGAATGCCCCATATGTGCAGGTGAATGTGGTCTTGTCTTGGTCTTCAGAAGCTATCATGATTTGATTGTACCCGACATATCCATCCAAGAAGTAGTAAAAATCATTCTCTGCTATCTATCCAGCATTTGATCAATGAATGGCAAAAGAAAATGATCTTTCCTTGTGGCCGCATTCAGTTTGCGGTAGTCCATACATATGCACCATCCAATGATGGTTCTTTACGGTATTAATTCATTGTTCTCATTAGGGACTACTGTCCTTCCGCCTTTCTTAGGCACACATTGCACGGGGCTGACCCACGTGCTATCTGCAATGGGATAGATAATGCCCACATCCAGCCACTTGATAATCTCCTTTTTGACGACCTCTTTCATCGCAGGGTTAAGTCTGCGTTGATTTTCAATGGTTGCTTTGTGGTCATCCTCAAGACGAATGTGATGCATGCAGTACGCGGGGCTAATTCATCTGATATCAGCGAGCGTCCAGCCAATTGCTCGCACATGCTTTTTGAGAATGCTCATCATCGCATTCTCTTGATCTGCGTTAAGTGCGGAGGAAATTATTACTGGCAGCTTCTCATTCTGCCCCAGGAATGCGTACTTCAAATGTGTTGGTAGGGTTTACAGTTTTTCCACTACGCAATGTCACAACCTGATATTGCTCCTTACCTGAACCCCCTAGGCTGCGTGGAAGCTCGATTGAACGTGGCAGTGCCCCTTGCGGTCTACTTTTGAGCTCATTTGCAATCTGGCCCATTTACAATTCAAGGTTACGGATAGGCGTAGCCTGACTTTGAAGCACCGTCTCATTTTTCTCTATATATTGCTTCAATAGGCCTTCTAGGGAAGGAGATTGCGGTGGTTTTTGTGAGCTACTTACTTGATTGCTCTATTGACCATTGTTGCATTGAAAGAACCCTGGTGGCCCTTCTTTTTGTGCCACAGATGGAAATTTTTGTTGTGGATTCTTCCAAGCGAAGTTTGGGTGGTTTTTCCACCCGGGGTTGTAGGTGTTGGAAAAAGGGTTATTCTTTACAAAATATACAGACTGTGTGTTTTGTGGACAATCTTCCATCGTATGGCCATCACCGCAAGTTGCACACCTTGTTGTATTTTGACTTATTGCATTGATTTGCCCACCTTGCGGTGTTGGGCTACTGATCACCATTCCTTGAATCAAATTCATCATTGTGGTCATCTGTTTCTGCAATGAAACAATAGCACCGTTATTTGCATCAGAATCTTTGAGTCTTAGTCTCTGGTCGCTCTCCCTCCAGTTTTCATGATTCTTGGAGATGCGATTCAGGATATTTTTCGCCACATCATAAGTCTTGTCAAGCAGACCACCAGCTGCTGTCGCATTGGCAGCGGTCTGCGAAGCAGGATTCAAACCGTGGTAGAAAATTTCCATCTGAAGGTAGCCTGGCAGCCCATTATGTGGACAATCTCGGACTAACCTTTTAAACCTCACCTAGGCATCGCTAAGCGATTCGTCCATGTCTTTGTTCAAAATTAGTAATAAGCTTTCTTCGTCTCGCGTTCTCTGTAGGTGGGAAATACTTCTTCATAAACTTCTCCACCACCTGCTCCCAAGAAGTAATCTCTCGTAGTTCGAGCGAATAAGCCCATTTTCTAGTCTGATCACAGAGAGAAAATGGAAACAGCGTTAGTCGAATCTCCTCAGCAGAGACGTTCGGGAACACAAAAATATTGCAGATTTCAATAAAACTTCGGAGGTGGGCGCGCGGATCCTCGCCACGCCTTCCTCCGAATTGACCTGCAGCCTGGATCATCTGTAGCATCACTGGTTTCATTTCAAATCTACTTCCATCTAAGGCAGGCCTCATGATTCCCAGAGAGAAATCATGGAGGTTTAGCGATACATAGTCCCTAATGAGCCTATTACGATCGTTGGCCAACAGAATTGGATTTGCAATGACATTGTTGTTGTTTGGTGCTTCATTCCTAGGCTGCTCTACCATCTCTTATTTATCGGATTATGGTTGTTGATGGCGGTCTCTCAATCTTCTAATTAAAGTCCTCTCAATCTCCGGGTCGTAATTCACCTGAGATTGAGAGTCCTACAAAGAAATAAATAAAAAAAAAAACAACCGTTAACAAACTATTTTGCCAAAATCCTCGGCAACAACGCCAAAAACTTGATGCCTTCTTTTATTAAATGGATATATGGATGGAATGCATTGGTGGAAGAACGTTGTGCACTCAAGTTTCCCCAGCGGAATCCAAGTGTAAATTCCTCTGAGTTTCCTAGTAAGTCCAGGGTTGATCACAGGGACTTGTGAAAATGGTTTGCGTTGATAATTTTCTTATGAAAACTTTGCGGTAACCGGTAAATAAATAAGGTGGTTGGTTTTTTGTTGCGTTAATGAAAATAATAATAAATGCGATAGAGTTCGAAAAGAGTTGGCAACGGGAAATACGATGAATATGCGGTGAACGGGTTGAGAAGGGTTTCGGCTAACACTCCCTAGGTTGCGTTCATGCCTTACGATCATGCAACATGCATACAATAGTAAACCACCTCTCGGCGTGAATGCCATGGCTTCTAAGGTTAGAACACATGTGATAAATATGTGATAAGTCTACAGGATTTACACATAAACCTTTATTTCTATTTATGCGATGACAACATGACATTCACACAAATATGCGACCTTATAATATCATTCCTATTTCTAGGATGCATGCGATGCAAATTGACAAACTGAGCTTATCTCTAAGTCCCCATTTCTTGTTTATGCAGGCCTAATCTTGCTCTTTCAAGTCAGATTCTAACCTAGCTCTCTCGAGACATTAGGTTCTTTCTTTAGATTCTCTCTCGAGCAACTCTAAAGGGATGTTTTGCACAGCATAAAACAAAACAATCGCAAGCAATGAACTTCTTAGATCATGTTAGCTTAGTTCCTCTCAACCCATTCATCTAGTTTAGCTACTCATGCGTATTAAAAGAGTGAGCAGATGTAGAAATATAACATCCATTGAACAGATAAAAGATGAGTACATAATAACAATGCAAGTATTAATAAAGAGCCTGGAGCAATTTCTTGCCACCAGTAGTTACACTGTTCTACTCATGCTCTAATGATATTCTCGCTTTCGTGAGAGTCAACCCGCTCTCTACTCTTATGCCTTAAGGTCCTCTTTCGAGCTGTCTTGGACGATCTCCGGCGTCACCACTCTTCTCTAGCTCCACCGTGTAATAAAAAGGAAAACTATAAACAGAGGCGTGACCTTGTAAAGTGACGGAGTAATCGATTGTTTAACCCCTTCTCTGAAGAATACACTTGGCATTTATAGGGCAACGAAGGTGAAAGGCATCTTCTCTCTTATGGCTGTACAGATGGGACTGCTTTAATTCCTGACTGATGTGCCAAATAATTGTCACCGATAAAGCTGGATGTACTTTGTGACCGTTATCGGCTGTCAACTTAATTTGGATCCGACTGCTGCCAGCTTTCTGTCCCATCGATCTTAATTGTCCTTTCGTCTAGATGCGCTCACCTTGTTGCGGTGATTCTTCTTGGGTGAATATTTGCGAGCACGATCAACGCAAAGTCTTGCGGTGAAGTTGCACTCGACCGATGAATTCCTATGATCGCAATCTCTGCAATGCGTTAACGCATATTCTGCACAAAAAATACAAAAATCAATAATTCCAATGCGCTGACGCATACGACCGCAATATTATAGATTTATGCTTAATGAGCGCAATTCATCATTTTTCATCAACGCAATCCAACATTGTTTAATAACTTAGCACTATGATAACGTGCATTTCTGCCTGTTATCAAGCTCCAAGGAATCGGGTTGGAAAGTGAGGAAAAGACAAAAGGGTCAAGCTGTCGGGTAAGCTTGGGCCAGTCATAAGGATTTAAAGATTCCGGCCAAACCATGAAGAGTTCTGAGCTAAGATTTTGATAAACTTTCTGAGACATTTTGGAGCATGTTTACAGAAGGAAGTATCTCAAGATAAGGCCTAGAACTATGAGTAATATGAGCATTAAATTGAATATGGATCTTAGGGTTTGAAAGGGAGCCCGAGGTAACCAAGGAACTTCTAGAGAGTGGTTCCTAAACGACCAAGGTGAGTGACTAAATGTTTGACTAAATATTTACAGAAACCATGTTTTAAAGAAAGATTATTCTCATGCTAGCTAGTTTTACAAAGTGATTTCCAAGCAAACCATGAGTTATGCTTTAAACGCATGCCATGTATAAAAGTTTATTGAAAAACTATTTATGTGTGTTTAAATACACAAAGCATGCATTAGTATCTTTAAAGACATGTTTTCTATGCGGTATGCTTTACATGCTTTAAAGAGAAAGACATCTTATTACTAGTTTTACTTGGAACACGATACCGAAGGACATTTGAGAAGGTATCTGACTACTCGATACCGAAGGACCTTTGAGAAGGTATCCGAGCAACTCGATACTGAAAGACAGTTTAGAGAAGGTATCTGAGCAGACGTACCTAAGGTATGACAGTACTTAGTATGGCCATGTGCACGTAGGCAGTTAAAGTCAGAGATTGCACAAAAGGGTTCTCTCGTGACTAGCAATCAGAGATTGAGCAAAAAGGTTCTCTCTTGACTAGCAGTTGACGTTGGGTTAATGTTTTCTGCATGAGAATCAGTTTTATACTCAACTAAGGAACAATTTTAATGTTTTCTGCTAAAAACAGCTTTATATGCTTTATGCTTGGAAAATGTTTATACTGCAGTACAAGGTTACTGTAGAAATTTATATTTCAGTTTAATCTCTTCATTGAGACTTTTGTATGAGAATCAATTTTCTTTCTTAAGTCACTCACTGGGCTAGCAAGCTCATCCCGTCTTCAAATGTTTTCCTTTCCTTCAGGTAGCGGTCAAATCCCCAAGAGATAGCTCTGCATCTGCTCTGCCACTAAAGGATAAAGATATTGTAACTCGTCTATTAGGTGGTTACTGTAAATATTGTACACATGTTATAGTTGTTCATATAGGGACTAAGGTTTTAGGCATCAGAACTTGTGAAACTAGTAATGTAATCACTCTAAATATGTTATGCTTCTAAACATAATAAATTTGGCCTAAGAGGCATCTGCTGTATATGAGTTTGTACATTGGCATCAGAGTTATTTCCACTAGAGTTATTAGGCAGTAAGTGTCAACAAAAGGGTTGATAACTGCTGCAGTCATGTCCTTTCCTAGGCTCAGAGAGTAGTCTGGGATGGAGTGTGACATTAAGTGTATAAATCAAACCTCCATGTAGCTGAATGAAGGAGAATTCAGAGAATGGTCTAATGAACTGCTACATAATTGAAAACCATCTCAAACCATCAGAAACCATCCAAAATTTAGCTTGATTTGAGTGTTTCCACCACACATTCCTTCTTGAGCTTTGTAGAAAAGATCTTAGTGGTGGTCTTATTGAAGTTTCAAGCTCAATCTTGAAATTATTCTACTGAATTCATGGATTAAATCTTCAAAGGTAAGTTTTGCTTCAAACCCTCTCTGATCCTGATTTATTCTACTGTATGTTAGATTACTCCTTCAATTGATATCAGAGCATGTTTTAAGCACTCAATTATTGTTAATTTGAGTTTGGTGGGTGAATTTCTAAGCATGTTTGAATATGTGACTGATATGGTTTAAATTCAAATTTGGCATTAGAATTCTCTTCGATTTCAAAGTTAAATTTGTAATTGACTCTTGTTTGATGAGCTTATGTGTGTTCTAGAGTCTCTAATTTATTTGGAGTCATTAAAGTCCAAATTAACTTGTAATTTGAAGATTCAAGCAAGCATGTTCGAGCAGAAAACTAGAGCTTAGCATTTTGCCTAGGAGCGTCATGACGCTGTTCATCGAGCGTTGCAACGCCACGGGCTTGCTGATGAATAGCATTGCAGTGTTGGGATGTCGTGTCATGATGCTATTCATTCTAAGGGTTTGCTTCACGCGCTGCCTGGCCGGTTTGTGGGTCGAAGAAACCGGTTTGACCTGTTCTCCTCCAAACCGGTCCGGTTCAGCATCCTTGGTGCCTTGGTGGTCCGGTTCAGTTGGTTCGGGTCGGTTCGAGCAGTTCTTCATCAAATTAAAGTTGTTTTTTGACCTATTATTGTAATAATTTAGCTTATTTGTTGGTTTAGAATGCCAAAGTTGAACCATATTAGTATTGTTTAATTATTTTATGCATTTAATGTGTTTTTTTTTTATTAAACATGTTAGTGCATAAAGTATGTCATTTTAGATTTAAAATCCCACCATAGGTAAAATTGTTACATGCATTATTGTATGTTATAATTAGTTATAATGTATAATATGCATGTTTTAAGGGTTTGTTTAAAAATTAATATAATTGTTATGTTAGTTTTTGTCTTTGAAGCATGTTATGGTTGGTTTAAAACATGTTTGTTTTATAAATTAGTTATAAAATGAAATTAGACTTTAAAATCCATCACAAAGATAATCAGTATGCTCATTTAGGCTAACAACTAGTTTTAACGGTTAAAATAGATTGTTAACTTATAAAATTTGGTTACAAACTCAAATCGGTTCATAAACCTGTCTAAGGCAGGGGTACTTAAGTTGACGGTTACGTAACACCTCCTACCGGGGATTATGACCAAAATACTGAGATTGTTAACTAATTTTACGAGCTTGCGTGACTGGTGTGAGATTTAAAACTGGTTTAAACACATAGACATTGTAGGTTCATATCCAATTGTAAACGTTATACTTGGATAAAATCACATAGACTTAGATTTTTCTTGAAATTAGGCATAATAAAACCTAAGTAAATAAATACCCAAACATTTAGAACACTTCAGTGGGAGATTAACAATATATTCAATATAAAGTTAATAGCTTTTATGGCCCAAAGAGTTCACACCGTGAGATCCATGCTCGGTTTCATGTCGCTTTTACCGCGACTACTCCATACGGAAAGTGTTTGCATGGGTCAATAGCAAGGTGAATAGGGGAAGTAGTTCATAGTAAGTGGGCGAAGGAAATGTGTAAACATTTTCCTACGGTCTCCTCCATTCGTTTGAACCTTGAGATTCCTATGTTACGCCTGCTGTCGTTTTTAGACGGCACTAAGTGATACGTTATGTTATGTGATGAAGTAATGGAATGAATTGCGTGATGGGAATGCATTGTGCAACAAGTTTTCTCAGCAGAATCCAACTAGAAACCCTACTGAGTTTCCTGGCAAGTCTAGGGTCGAATGATGGACTAAGGAAAATAGTATGCGGTGATAATTTTTAGGAAGACTTTGTGGTGACCAATAAATCAAAGAGTTGTTTTTGGGTTGTTGTTTGTGGTATAAAATAAATGTATGCGGCTGAGTTACGAAAAGAGTTGATAATACGGAAGATGCGATGAATATGCAAGGAACGGGTTGAGAAGGGATTCAGCTAACACTTCCTAGGATGCATTCATGTTATGCTATCATGCAACACACATACAATAGCAAGTCATCTCTCAACGCAAATGCTACGGCTAATTCTAAAATGCATGCGATATATGCGATAAGTCTATAGGACGTACACATAAGCCTCTATTCTTATTTATGCGATGACAAATGACACACACAAACATGATGACCACATAATATCATAACCTATCTATAGGATGCATTCGATGCATGTTGGCAAACAGAGCTTATCTCTAAGTCCCTATCTTTTGCTTATGCAGATCTAATCTCGCTCTCTCGAGTCTAGATTCTAACCTAGCTCTCTCGAGTCTTAGGTTCTTTCTTTAGACTCTCTCTCAAGTAGCTCTAAAAGGATGTTGGGCGCAACATAAAACAAGATAATCACATGCAATGAAGATCCTAAGTCATGTTAGCTTTGTTATTCTCAACCCATTCGATGGATTTAGCTACTCATGCGTGCTTTTAAGAGAGTGAACAGATGTAGATAAGAAATTTCCATTTTATAGATATAGAGTTGAAATATAAAATAACAATGCAAAATGAGAATAAAGAGCTTGGTATCTATCTCTTGCTTCCCAAGGCTTTTTACACTATTCTTCTCTACTCTATTCAAAAGATAGTCTCGACTCGTGAGAGTCGGCCGTCTCTCTGCTTTTTCATGCCTCTGGGTTCTCTCTCGAGTTGACTAGAGCGATCTTCCGGCATCTCTTCCCTTCTCTTGCTCAGTCTTCTAAGTGGAAGAGAAACTATGAACAAGGCTACTTCGATCTAAGGGAAAATTATCTAACTATCAGAACTCCTTTACTGAAGGTTGCCTTCGATATTTATAGAGCTTCGAGGTGAAAGGCATCTTTTCTCTTATGATTGCACTGATGGGATGGCATTAATTCTCTATCTGATGCGCAGAATATTTGTCACCGAAAAGTTGAGTGTACTTGCTACAGTAGTTCGTTAGCGGCTTGTCAACTTAATTCAGATTTGATCTTCATCAGCTTTCTGTCCCATCGTGATTTATTATGCTTTTCACCCAGATGCACCCACCAAGTTGCGCCGGCTCTATGCGACAATCCTCCTTGAACAGATATTTGCGAGCGCAAATCACTGCAAAGCCTTGCGATAATGCTGCGTTTGACCGTTGATTTCTTGTGATCACATTTTTCACCTTGCGCCAATGCATATTCTGTACAAAAATACATAATTAAACTGTTTTCATGCGATGGATGCATGCGACCGCAATATTATGAACTTAATGCTTTTTGGACACAATTTTATATATTTTATCAACACAAACCTTCATTGTTTAATAAATTAGCACTGTAATGACGTGCATTTATGCCTGTTATCAACTAGCTAGTTGTTAATCACGACAATTCCCATGGAGGGTTGTAACATTCGCTTCGGAACAACGCAAGCTTAAGTAATGAATAGGATCTTATAGTTCCATCTTGGATATTGTCTTCCATCTCGAGGGCATGTTCATACCGTTCTATAAAATCTGAAAATGGCGTTCACACTTACAAGAATTAGTAATTGTTAGTAAAGATCTTGACCGAAAACGATAACCAAAAGAACTACAGGAATAAAGAGTTATTCTGATATAGTATTTGGTCAAGAATTGTCTTGCTTCAGTGAAAGAATTGTTGACTGCCCCACGATAGCAACTGTTCTAAATCACTGAAGTATCGTTGCAAATAAATAAAGATTTAAGGGTACTTTATTATTTTGCTAAATTTGGATTTAGATGCATAATCTAATAGAATTTTTTTTAAATTTTCAGCAATGTCGAATTCAATTATACAACTGCTAGCTTCCAATAAATTTAATGGTGAAAGATATTCAAACTGGAAATATAACATCAATACGATATTAGTTGTGGATGATTAGAGGTTTGTGTTGACGGAGGAATGTTCTCTAGTTCCTAGTACAATAGCGAACCGAAATGTTCGGGATATCTATGATCGGTGAGTTAGAGTTAACGAAAAAGCTTGGGCCTACATCTTAGCAAGTATATCTGATGTATTTAATAAGAAACATGAGGTAATGCCCACCACCCGTGAGATAATGGCATCGCTCCAGGAGATGTTTGAGCAACCGTCATCCTCTGTTCGACATGAAGGCATTAAGTATGTGTACAGTACTTGCATGAAAGATGGGTCCAACGTTAGAGAACATGTTCTCAATATGATGGTCCATTTTAATATTGTTGAGGCTCATGGGACGATGATAGATGAGATAAGTCAAAGTCAGTATGATATTGAAATCTCTCCTGCAGAGTTATCTGCCTTTCAAAACCAATGCTTTTATGAACAAAATTAATTATAATTTGACTATGTTGTTGAACAAATTACAGACAAATCAGTCGATGATGAAACTTAAAGAAAAAGAAGTAAATGCTATTTCTCGATCTAAGAAGTTTTTTAAAGGGTCGACGTCTAGAACAAGACCCACTAACAACAAGAAGTCTGTTCCCTCTTCTTCGAAAGGTAAATCTGTACAAATGAAGAAGAAGGGTAAAGGGAATAAGGAAACCATTGCTAAGAAAAACAATAACAAATACAAAACTCTCAAATTAAAGTGTTTCCATTGCGGAAAGGATGGACACTGGAAGCGTAACTAGGAGTGTTCATGGGTTGGATTAGGTTGGGTTGAAAGATTTTTTAGACCTAACCCAATTGTTCGGGATGTAAATTTTTTCAACCCAAATAACCCTTATTAAAAAATGAACCCAACCCAACCCAACCATGAAATATTTGAATTGGGTTGGTTTGGGTTAAGCGAGTCATTTATTTAAAATTTTGTTCTAAAAAGTAGCAATACGTAAATATGTAAAAATCTAATTTAATTATTTTCATATATTGAATTAAGATTAATAACTCAATTTTAATTTATATAGTAAATTTTTTTTCTAAAGTGCAAAGAAAATACTTTTAAGAGTTGTTGAAGAATAAATTATTCAAAAAATATTGGAATTAAATAAAATTAAAATCAATATATGTATAAATAATTGTGTTATAAGTAATAAAGAATATATTTTAAAGTTAATAATAAATTCGCGATGGTTGGGGTTGGTTTGGGTTATATTAGGTGAACCCATGAACCAACTCAACCCTTAAAATTTTCATTTATTGGAACTCAACCCAACCCAAATGAGTTGATAACCCAATCCAAACCGCACGGGTTGGGTTGGGTTAATCGGTTTTTTTGGGTCATCGGGTTTTTTGAACACCCCTAAGCATAACTGCCCAAAGTATTTGGCGGAAATGAAAGCAGAAAAGGCGAAACAAGGTAAATTAAATTTACTAGTAGTTAAAACATGTCTAGTGGAGAATACTCACCTAACCTGGATATTAGATTAAGGTGCCGCTAATCATGTTTGCACTTTTCCACAGGAAACTAGTTCTTGGAGACATCTTTTTGAACAGGAAATGACTTTCAAGGTAGGAACAGGTGAAGTCATTTCAGCTCATGCAGTCAAAGATGTCAAGCTGTTTTTTGGGGGATCTTTCATCTCACTTAAGAATGTATATTATGTACCTAAGATGAAAAGAATCTTAATCTCCATTTCCTATCTATTAGAAAATGTGTAGAAAATATCTTTTGAATCTAATGAAGTGTTTGTTTTTTCAAGAAGTGTTCATATTTGTTCTGCAAGACTTGGAAATAACTTGTACATATTAAAACCAACTGAAGCAAATATTATTCTAAATATAGAGATGTTTAAAACGACTGAGACTAAATGAAAATTTCTCCTAATGCCTATCTTTGGCACCTCAGACTCGGTCACATTAATCTGACCAGGATTGATAAATTGGTAAAAAATGGTCATCTAAATCAGTTAGAAGATAGTTCTTTACCTCCATGTGGATCATGTCTTGAGGAAAAAATGACAAAAAGATCTTTTTTCGACAAAGATCTTCGTGCTAAAGAGCCTCTCGAACTTATACATTCAGACCTATGTGGTTCAATGAGTGTAAAAGCACAAGGTGGCTATCAATATTTTGTCAGTTTTATTGATGAAACTCTTGAAAAGTTTAAATAATTTAAGACCGAGACAGAAAATTTGTTAAGTAAAAGAATTAAAACACTTCGACCTGATTGAGGTGGTGAGTATATTGATTTACAATTCCAGAACTATCTAGTAGATCATGAAATTCAATCCAGTTCACAGCACCTAGAACACCACAACAAAACGGTGTTGCAGAAAGGAAAAATCGAACCTTGTTAGACATGGTCCGATCAATGATGAGTTATGCTCAGTTAGCTCAATCCTTTTAGGGGTATGCAATACAAACTGGAATATATATTCTGAACGTTATTCCTACACCGTATGAATTATGGAAAGGACGCAAAACTAGTTTACGTGATTTCTGTATCTGGGATTGTCCAACACACGTGTTGGTACAAAATCCTAAGAAACTGGAAACACGTTCGAAGTTATGCCTCTTTGTAGGATACCCTAAAGAAATAAAAGGAGGACTATTCTATGATCCCCAAGAAGACAAAGTATTTGTATCGACAAATGCTACATTCTTGGAAGAAGATCGTATTAAAAATCATCTACCTCGTAGTAAACTAAAATTACAAGAAATGACTAAAGATGCTACAGAAAAACAACAAGAGTTGTTGATCAAGCTGGTTCATCAACAACTGTTATTGTCTCGTCATGTCCGTCTCAAGAATTGAGTATGCCTCGACGTAGTGGGAGGGTTGTTCAGCAACTTAAACACTATATGGGTTTAACTGAAACTCAAAACATCATACGATGATGGATTAGAGGATCCATTAATCTCTAAAAAGGAAATGGAAGATGTTGATAGGGAACAATGGATAAAAGCGATGAACGTTGAAATGGAGTCTATGTACTTCAACTCTGTCTGGGAACTTGTAGATCAACCACATGGGGTTAAACCTATAGGTTGCAAATGGATCTATAAAAGAAAACGAGACCAAACTGGCAAGGTGTAATCCTAGAAAGCCAGACTCGTGGCAAAAGGTTTTACCCAAAGAGAAGGGGTTGATTATGAAGAGACCTTTTCTCCTGTTGCCATGATAAAATCGATTAGAATACTTTTATCCATTGCCACATATTATGACTATGAAATATGGAAAATGGATGTCAAGACAGCTTTTCTGAATGGTCATCTTGATGAAAGTATTTTTATGTCTCAACCAGAAGGGTTCATCAAATAAGGACAGGAACAGAAAGCCTGTAAGCTTAAACGATCCATTTATGGGTTAAAACAAGCTTCAAAATCCTACAATATAAGGTTTGATACTACAATCAAATCTTATGGCTTTGAACAGAATGTTGATAAACCTTGTGTATACAAGAAAATGGTCAACAAGACTGTAGCATTCTTAGTTCTTTATGTTGATGATATCTTGCTCATTCGAATGAGGCAAGCTTCTTGCCGACGTAAAGAGATGGTTAGCAACATAGTTTCAAATGAAATATTTTGGTGATGCTCAATACATTCTAGGAATACAAACCTTTTGGAATCGAAAGAATAGAACCCTAGCACTATCTTAGACATCTTATATTGACAAGATGTTGTCAAGATATAATATGCAAAATTCCGAAAAAGGTATGTTACCTTTTAGACATGGAATTCATTTGTCAAAGGAGAAGTTTCCTAAGACACCTCAAGATGTTGAGGAAACTACAAGAATTCCATATGCATCTGCAGTTGGGAGTTTGATGTACGCAATGTTATGTACACGTCCTGACATATGCTTTGCAATTGGAATCATCAGCAGGTTCCAATCCAATCCAGGATACAGTCATTGGACTGCTGTTAAAAATATCCTCAAGTATCTAAGAGGAATGAGGAACTATATGCTTAAGTATGGACCTAAGGATTTGATTCTTATCGGATACATTGATTCTGATTTCTAGACTGACATGGATTCAATGAAATCTACTTCAGGATCAATTTTCACTTTCAATGGAGGAGCTATAGTTTGGAGAAGCATTAAGCAAATTGTATTGCTAACTCCACAATGGAAGTAGAATACGTAGGCGCATGTGAAGCCGCTAAAGAAGCAGTATGGCCACGCAAATTCTTGGTTGTCTTGGAAGTAATTCCAGATATGCACCTACCTATCACATTGTATTATGACAATAGTGGTGCAGTTGCCAACTCGAAAGAACCAAGGAGTCACAAATGTGGATAACCAAGGAGGCGAGAGAAGTGAGGACGCCAAAAGATCACTCCTGGTCAGCTCGAGAGAGTGACGGGAAGCGTTGAGAACAGAGAGAGGGCCAACTCTTGCGAAAGCAAGAATATTCTTCGAGCAGAGTAGAGAAATAGAGTAAAAGCCTTGGGAAACAAGAAATTTCTACTAGGCTTCTTATCTTTATTTCCCATTGTCATTCTATATTTTAAGTTCATTTATAGAATGGAACCTGCATTTCTACATCTGTTCACTCTCTTTACATTTTGCATGAGTAACTAAACTTTCGAATGGGTTCAGAAGCACTTAGCTAGCATGACCTAAGATCTTCATTGTATGCGATAATCTTGTCTTATGCATACGTCCATCACCCTTTTAGAGCTACTTGAGAGAGAGTCTAAAGAAAGAACCTAGACTTGAGAGAGCTAGGTTAGAATCAAGACTTGAGAAAGCAAGATTAGAACCGCATAAGCAAGAAATAGAGACTTAGAGATAAGTTCTGTTTACTAACATGCATCGCATGCACCCTAGAAATAGGTTACGATAGTATGCGGTCGCCTTGTGTATGTGTGTGTCATTCATCATCGCATAGACAAGAATAGAGGCTTAGACATAAGTCCTATAGACATCCTCGCATACATCGCATGCATTCTAAAACTAGGAGTTATAGCATTTGCATTGAGAGATGACTTGTTGTTGTATGTATGTAGCATGATCACATAACGTGAATGCAATCTTAGGAAGTGGTAGCTAAAACCCTTCTCAACCCGCTCCCCTGCATACTCATTGTACTTTCGTTGTTATTGACTCTTTTCTCAACTTCGCTGCATAGAATCTATACCTTAAACAACATACCAATCAATGTATTGTTTTGTTTGTCAGCACAAAGAAATCTAAAATCACCGTCGCATACTGTCTTCATAGTCCCTGTGTTTGACCCTGAGCTTACCAGACAACCTAGAAGAGTTTATACTTGGATTCTGCTAGGAAAACTTGCATGCATAACGCACACACCACCATCGCAATCTACACAATTATTTCATCATATTAACCACGCATCATGATGCCTTAGTTTATTGTATTTTCCTCTATGTTTCTTAACAATATATTGTATATATTCTCACTAGAGTTTTAGTCTAATTGGGAGATTGTCGGGAATGTCTTAGAACTCGCAGTTCGTAAATCTTGTGTTAAACATTCTATTAATCAATAAAATATTATTGAGTACGTTATTCAATAAAGTTGTTGGTTTTGCATTCTATTATGAAAATCTAGTAAACATATCCATGGCTATAGTATGAATACTTTAACTTTATGTGGTGACATAAATAGGATCAAGTTAATAGTATATAGCCTAAATGGTCTATAAGTATATGGATGAAATTTGGTATCTCATCCTAGTAACACTATCGGATGCGGCCAATTTCGTATACTGATACAAATGATGTAATCTATAAATCATTCATGTAGAGAAATGTGAGTGGAGGCATCCTATGCAATAAGTTTGCATAAGACTGGACCTCGAAGTAGTCATTTTTCTTTATAACGACTGGTTAATATTAAAACTGACTAATTCAAACTACAATGACCTAGAATAACATGATCTAAATCCTGAGCTAACTATGAAATTCTGTTTATTTTGGGATTATCCTTTGATCTGCATAGGTGAGAGTAGTCCAACAACATTACTCAATAAGCCTTTCATTTTGGGGATAAGACCGGGTAAATAACTGGGGACATAGCTAAACAAGATAGAATTCACTTCTACCCGACTTAGGTTCTCTTAAAGCGCTGATGCCTAGTCTTAGACAACAGGGCCCCGCCCTCTCTTGGTAGAGAAGGATATGATTTATATATGGTATTACAGATCAATTATTCAATAGAGGGTCAGTGGGAGCTTAAGGTGCAAGATGTATTTATAGGGGTAAAATGGTAATTTTGACCTAGTTATAAATACGAACAACCTATGAAGGATCGTCTTACTGATTATCGTCGAAATGGACAGAAATATATCTAAAGTGAGGAGAGTGCAACAATCGAGCTATAGTGGTGTGCCTTGATAGTTAACAAATAGTAATCAATTCAGTTTTAAAGAGTTTAACTGATTAATTACAAATAGTTGGAGCTCATGATCTGTAGGTCCATTAGATCCCTCTACTGGCTCATAAATTGAAATGTTCAAATTCGATGATTAGGGTTTTCAATTTATTGTATTTGATACAATTAAAAACGTTTAATTTAGATGAAATTAAATGAAATTGGGGAATCAATTAATATTTAAATTAAGATTTAAATGTGAAAATTGAGTTATATTGGTGGAATTGATGTTTTATTGATTTAATATTAAGATATTAAATTAATATTATTTTGATTTAATATTAAGATATTAAATTAATATTATTTTGATTTAATATTAAGATATTAAATTAATATTATTTTAATTAAGATGGTTTAATTAAAATAATTATTTAAATTAATTGATTTTGAATTAATTTATAAAACTAATTTTAAATAAAATAGTTTTATTTAAAATCAAAAATCAAAATTAAAATCAATTGTGAGTAAATTGATTTGGAAAAATCCACTATTCTTTTTTATGGTAAATCATCAAATTCGAATAAACTCTCATCAATTTTCCAAGTAGGGGTTGTCCTCCATGCAACCCTATTTTGTTGCATGATTTAAATGTATAAATCAGATCTTCATGCAGCTAAATGAGGGAGGATTCAGATAATGGTCTACTGAACTGGTGCATAATTGAAAACCCTCTCCAACCATCAAAAACCATCCAAAATTCAGCTTGATTTGATTGTTTCCACCAAACATTCCTTTTTTAGCTTTGTAGAGAAGATCTTGGTGGTGGTCTTGTTTAAGTTTCAAGCTCAATTTTGAAGTGATTCTGCTGAATTTGTGCATTAAATCTTCAAAGGTAAGTTTTACTTCAAATCCTCTTTAAACTTCTTTTGAATAGCATGTTTAAAACTAAAATTAAGAGTAGTTAGAGTGCTTATTGATTCTGATTTATTCCGCTGTATGTTAGATTACTCCTTCAAACACTTAGTTCCGAAGGACTCTCGATGCATCCAACTTTGGTATTCAGGAAAACTTAAACATGTATGAATTCTAAATCATAAGCATGCTATGAAATCATTTATCAAACATGAAGGATCTCATATGGGAGAACCTTGAGTGGAATCGGATCGATCAAATTCAATTATTTATTGAAAACAAAAGTTTATAGTAAACAAACAATAAGATATATATTTAAATCTAAATTACAGCATGCTTTAGAAAGAAAGGGTTTCAAGAAACCTCACCTTTGAAGACCTTTCTTTGCGTTTTCCCCTCGAACGGATCACAAACTTCTTGAAGACCTTCTTCAAGATAACCTCGAACAAAACCCAGACACTACCACAATGTTTCCTTGGTATTCTCAGGGTGAGAACCTAGGAGCGGTGGCTCTGACTATTTTGGTTCAGAGGGAAAACTTATGGTGAAGGAGGATTGAGAACTCTAAAAACTCAAGAAAAAACTCACAGAACACTTCTGTAAAATTTTCTTTCTCTATCTCAATCATTTAACTGGCTTAGTTCAAGAAGAAGAAAACATTTTTCTTTTCTACTTGTCATCAAAATAACCACCACCCACTAATGTGAGTGGAGAGAAAAGATGGGGAAGGGAGTTGTAACTCCCTTCTTTATTCTTAAAATAATAATAATATAAATATAAATATAAATATGGTAACTAACTTATCATATTATATATATATTAAATTATATGTTATATAAAATTAATATATATCCCATAGTTTTAATATTATCACATACAATATAATCTATAGTTTCTTTTTTTCTATTATATAGCATAATATAAATCTTATTTATATTATATTTAATAACTATGAATCCAATTCATAGAAACTATATTTGAAACTCATTCAAATATTTATTTCCTCCCATTAAGCTATAATGTATCAAATACATTATGAAAATTACATCACATATAATTGAAACAACTTAATTATATATTAAACTCTTTAATTACATTATGCACCATCCGTTAACTGTCGGGTATTCCATTAAAGATCGACAGCTGCACACTTCGCACTACAGATTATATTTTTGCGTCAATTGGATATAACCAATCAAATAGTGCGATGACCCTTCACAAATTCTCGTAAGTAGAGCTAGGCCAAATTACCATTTTGTCTTTGTAGTTACATCTAACTCCTTAAGTACCACTGATCCTTCTAATGTACAATAGATCGTAGTCTTACTATGATTAAAGCCTCTCAGGCTAGGAGAGGGTGTGGTGCCACATTGTTCAAGATCCGGAATCAGCACTTAAGAGAGTAATTTATCTACTTACCCCTACCTCGGGGAAGGAGTGAATTCTATCTTGTGTAGCTGTGTTCCTGGCTCCCCAATCAAACAAATTTCCCAAAAATGGTAGGCTTGTTGAGTCGACGATCTAGTCACTCTAACCCATATAAATCAAAGGACCGGTCTCATAGGCAGGAGTTCACAACTCACTTAAGATTCAGGTCATGTTACCTATGGTCATCTTGGTGAAATGTAAGTCTATTATGAACGATGTTATATAATGAGACTAAACATTTCTCTGTTCGGTCTTATACAAACTCCTTTGTATAGAAGATCCTTGCTTGCATGTCTAACACATGAATGATTAGGACCAGATCATTTGTAGCACTTTACAAAAATTGTAACACCTGTAAAGCGGGCCATACTCATAGTGTCACCAGGATAAGATACCCAGCCTTATCCATCTATTACAAACCATTTAGGTTATCACTTAAACACGATCCATGCATATGTCTCCACATACATGTTTAAGTTACAAAGATAGCCTTGGATGTTAGTTTATTGGTTTGTGGTTAATGCAATTAAAATATCAAATATTTTATTAAATATGTAATGAGTTTGTTCAATAATGTTTACAAACTATAAGACCCCATGAGATTTAGGGCATCAACCCCAACAATCTCCCACTTAACCTAAAGCAAGTGGGGTGTACAATATAATCAAAATACAAAGTACGCAAATAATAAACTAGGGCATAACACACGCGTAGTACAATATCTCCCACTTGCCCTAGTCCAGATGTGGTCTGTGCCATAGATCCATACTCTGTAGGTGACCTTGAAACACCGTAGCCATGAGGGTCTTTGTAAACAGATCAGTAACGTTGTGCTCCAAAGCTATCTACGTAATAATCACGTCCCCTCGATGCACAATCTCTCGGATGAGATGATACTTCCATTCTATATGCTTACCGCGCTTGTGACACCTAGGCTCTCGGGGTCAGCCACATTACCACTATTACCACAATAAAGTGTGATGGGCTTTGACATGTCTAAATCAACTTCCAGATCAGTCAATAATTTTCTGAGTGAAATGACTTCCTTAGCAGCTTCACAAGCCGCTACATACTCAACCTCCATGGTGGAGTCAGTGATGTACCCTTACTTGGTGCTTTGCTATACTACTGCCCCTCCATTAAGAGTGAATACTAATCCTGATGTGGATTTCCTAGAATCCTTATTAGTCTAAAAATCAGAGTTCGTGTATCCTATAAGGATCAAATTCTTAGAACCATACACAAGCATTTAGTCCCTTGTTATCCGTAGATACTTGAGGATGTTTTTAATGGTTGTCCAGTGATCTAATCCTGAATTAGATTGATATCTACTGACTATCCCATTGCATAGCAGATGTCAGGTCTAGTACATAACATCACATACATCAAGCTGCTCACAGTAGATTCATAGGGGATCCATCTTATCTCCTCAACCTCTTGAGGTGTCTTAGGACACTATTCCTTAGACAAAGTAACTCCGTGCCTAAATGGAAATAAGCCCCTCTTGGAGTTCTACATCGAATATTTGACAAGCATCTTGTCAATATATGATGCCTAAGACAGTGCTAGCATTTTGTTCTTTTGATCTCGAAAGATCTGTATACCCAGAACAAACTGAGCCTCTCCCAAATCTTTCATTTGAAATTGGGTGCTAGTCAGTTCTTAACTATAGTCAGTAAGCCTACATCATTCCCAATGAGTAGGATATCATTTACATACAACACTAGAAAAACTACTGAACTGTTGATGATTTTCTTGTAAACACAAGGCTCGTCAACGTTTTGATCAAAGCCATAAGATTTGATTGCAGTATCAAACCTTATGTTCCAAGATTGAGATGCTTGTTTCATTCCATAAATGGACCGATTAAGCTTGCAATTCTTTTTCTTTTGACCTTGGATTATGAATCCCTCGGGCTGCACCATATAAATGGTCTCCTCAAGATTGCAATTCAGAAAAGCAATTTTGACATCTATTTGCCATATCTCATAGTCATAATATGAGGCAATGGATAGGAAGATGCGGATAGACTTCAACATGGCAACAGGCGAGAAAGTATTCTCATAATCGACTCCCTCTACCTGGGTATAACCTTTTGCCACCAGTCTAGCCTTGAAGGTTTGCACCTTCCCATCAGCACTCTGTTTCCTCTTGTAGATCCATTTGCAACCTATAGGCTTAACCCCATCAGGTTCATCTACAAGATCCCATATTGACTTGAAGTATTTAGACTCCATTTCGAGATCCATGGCTTTAATCCATTCATCTCTATCGACATCCTCCATTGCCTTCTTATAAGACAATGGATCCTCAACCTCGCCACCAGCTACCATATCTAGGATTTCAGTTAAACCCATATAGCGAATAGGTAGGTTCGCAACCCTCCCACTACGTCGAGGTTCCCTCAACACTTGAGGTGGATTTGACCTACTAGATGAATCTACTTCAACAACTCTTGTTGAGGTACTAGATTCTTCAAGAACTCTTGTTGAGGATTCAGTAGTTTCTTTGAAAATCTTATTCAACATAATCTTACTTCTTGGCCTATGCTCCCTTATGTGGTCTTCTTCAAGAAAAGTAGCATTTTGTCGATACAAATACTTTATTTTCTTTAGGATTGAAGAAGTAACTATCTCTCGTTCCCTTAGGATAGCCCATAAATAGGCACAACCTTGAACATGGTTCTAATTTCTTAGGATTAGCCTTAAGCATATGTGTTGGGCAACCTCAGATTCTGAAATGAAGTAAACTAGTTTTACAACCATTCTATAACTCCAAAGGTGTTCTGGTAACACTCTTGGAGGGAATGCAGTTTATGATGTGTGCTGCAGTCTCTACTGCATAACCCCAAAACGAGTCAGGTAAGGAAGTGTAGCTCATCATAGACCAAACCATGTCCAACAGGGTTCAATTTCTCCTTTCTGATACACCATTTTGTTGAGGTGTATCAGCTGAGAGTTGGGATACAATTCCATGATCTATCATATAGTTCTAGAATGTTAAATCCATAAACTCTCCACATCGATCAGATCGAAATGTTTTAATCGTTCTATTTAATACATTTTCAACTTCAGCCTTGAATTCTTTGAACTTTTCAAAAGATTCAGACTTATGTTGCATTAAATAACGCACCCATATTTTGAAAATCATCAGTAAAAGTGATGAAATATTCATAACCTCCCCTAGCTTTTACATTCATCGAACCACAGAGGTCTGAATGTACTAGCTCTGGAGGTTCTATGGCCCTGTGATCTTTTCCAGTAAAAGGTCTCTTAGTCATCTTGCTTTCAAGGCATGATCTCATACACAGGTAAAGAATTTTCTTCTAACTTGCTTAGAAGTCCATTCTTCATTAACCTCTCAATCCTATTGAGATTGATGTGTCATAGTCCTAAGTGCCAAAGAATTTTAAATATCTCTATATTATTGAGGGCATTTGCTGCTAACGGTCTTAGCATATACAGATTATTTTCCAGTATTGGAGAACAAATATCAACACTATTCTTTGTAATAAACACTTTATTAAAAGAAAAATTGATATTATAGGATTGTTTAACAAGCAATTTATAGAAACTAAGTTTCTTTTTAAGTCAAACACTACAAATACATCTTTTAATACAAGAAATTTGTTCTGAAAAGTCAACTAGAGACCTTCCACTTCCACAACTGAGACGACGTGCCCGGTTCCAACTCGCATCGTCATTTCACCAGCATCTAATTGCCGCTAGGAACTAATTCCCTGAAATGAAGAACAAACATGGTTAGTGGCCCCATAGTCAATAATCCAAGCAGAATCATCATTCTCCACTAAACAAGTTTCCAATACACGCAAATCATATTTATCTTGTTTGGCCTTCTTCTTTTCTGCCAAATATCTAGGGCAGTTCCTCTTCCTATGCCCATCTTGGTTTTAGTGAAAACATTTTCCTTTGTCAATCTTGATAGGTTGTCTACCCCTATTCACAACAATTACTGGGTTAGCAACCTTCCCCTTTCCACCCTTCTTCTTCTTCCACTTTTTTGGGCCAGAGGAAGAAGGTACAAACTTCATTCCAAAGGTCGAACCTTTGTCGAACTTTGTAGAAGATGAAGCAACATTTGCTTCACTCTTATTCTTCTTACTTTTCAACAAGGATTGAAAAGTCTGTAGCTCGTTGAGCAGGGTAGTCAGGTTGCAGTCAATCCTGTTCAAAACAACATTGCTACAGAAATGCAGGAAAGTTTCAGGTAAAGTTTCCAATATCATGCTAACCTAGCTGGCCTCATCGATGTTTGACTCGTTCATCTCCGCCACATTGAAGTGGATCATCATGTTGAGAATGTGTTCTCAAACGGATGTCCCCTCTTGTATACGGACATTGAAGATGTACTTAAGAGCGTCATGCCTAAGCTGTGTAGACAGTTGTCCGAACATTCCATTCAGGGACTCCATGATCTCAAGTGTTGTGAGCATGGGCTCATGCTTCTTAGCCAAGACTTCATTAAGGCTTGCCAAGATGTATGCTCAAGCCTTTTTGTTTGCCCTTGCCCAACACTCATATGCTTCCCGAATATTTCGAGGAGCATTGGCAGATGGAAGGGGAGAACACTCCTCCATCAGGATAAAGTGAAGGTCATCAATGATGAGAATAGTATTGCTTGTGTTTTTCCAACTAGCATAGTTTTCTTCCGTTAACTTATCGGCTGCTAATAAACTTAGAGTAGCGGTAGCCATTTTAATGAAATTCCTGAAAAAAAACAAACTTATTTTAGTCTACTTGCATTAAACCACTTTAATAAAACAAATCAATCTTTAGCAAAATAGTCTAGTGTACCCTAAGTGACATCTATTTTGCAATGATGCTTCACTGAGGTAGGACAAAAGTCACCATAGGGTGATCAAGTGCCCTTTCACTGAAATGAGACATTCTTAACCATTAGACAGAAACAACTTCTTATCACTGTAACTAATAGTCACCATTGTTTGATTTGTTAACATCCTAACATTCTGTGTAAGTGTAAACCCCCCCCCCCCCCAATTTTAGGTTCTAGAGTGCCGCCCCAATGAGCCAACTATAGGGAAAAGTCGATTGGAACATGAAACTAAAGCAACCCTATCCATTTATGGAGATCAAATAAAGCATCATGCAATACAGTCATCCTTTAGGGGGACACCCACGATGCCTCAAGGCGATGCATGAAGCTTTATTTAACATAATGAGAGAGACCGAGAGATGTGTTGTCACACGTCCCGTTCCCACTTACTATAAACACTCTCTCAATTCACCTTGATATTGACCTACCCAAATGCCACCTATAGGGGGACACCCATGGTTCCTCAAGGTCGAGAGTAGGTCTCAAGGTGTGAACTTTTAGGGAGAAACATGTAGAGGCAAAAATAAAGTATCATATAGCCCATTTTCCTCCCACTGAGTGTTCTACCTAGGGATAATTAACTTAGGAAAATTCGACTACTGATTTTATCTAAGTGTTTAATTTGCTCAAAAACAACTATTGTCTTTGATCATTAAACAATTTTGATTAAAGTCTCATTAAGCTCTTTAATAGACTTTCATCAAGCTTACATGTATTTAACAAATCTATCTAATTCCCCTTTCCAGGTAGGTTCCCAGGTAGGGGTGTGACATTTTCATCGACTTAAGTACCCCAGCCTAGCCAGAACCCGCCTTAGACAAAAGATCTCTTATAAATACATTTGTTACATATTTAATATTTTATTAAGAATCAATTTAATCCTATTAAACCAATTTAAAAGATTAAACTTAGATTTCTAATCTCATTAGAAAGGTGATCTTAGGTCTATCTCAATCATATTTTAAAACAATTAAAAAAATGATTATAGCCTAAGATTTGCATGCACCTCTTTATTATTGCTTTTAATTCTAATTCCATTTAATTATAACATTTATAAATAAATGAAATAATTAAAAACCACTCATTGCATGCTAGACATACTTTAGTTAATTATAACATTTATAAATTAACCTAAGGTAATGTCATGCTTCATGCAATATTCATTCATTACTAATATATAACATTTATATAACTAAGTAATTAATCATGCTATAGCATACAAACCAAACATCCATTCAACCAAATATATAATATAAATGATGCATGGATATGCTATAATGCATGCATACATATACTATAACACTTATACTATATGATACATGAGCATGCTTTGTGTATTTAAAATCATGCATACTCATATATTATAACACTTAAAATATAAAATGATGCATGAACATAAATGCATAACCTATGGTGGATTTTAAAACTATATGACATATATTATGACATATAATATAAAACATACATTGCATGTATATTTATTCTAAAAGTTGATGGACTGGGATAGGACTGTTGGGGTTAATTCCCTAAATCTCGTAGGGTCCTATAGTTCGTAAACACCTGTATGAACAAACACTTGTGATGTAATAATATGAGATATTTTCTTCACAGTTGTCTATAAAATATGAGATATTTTAATTGCATTAACCACGAACCAATAAACTAAGATCATTGGTTATCGTTGTAACTTAAACATGTATGTGGAGACATACAAGTGGATCATGCCTTAAGTGATATCCTAAATGGTCTGTAGTATATGGATAAAGAAGGGAAACCTTATCCTAATGACACTACGGATATGACCCACTTTGTAGATGTTACAAGTGTTATAAAGTGCTACAGATGGTCTGATCCTGATCATTCATGTGGAGACATGCAAGCGGGGGTGTCCTATACAAAGAAGTTTGTATAAGACCGGACCACGAAATGTTTAGTCTCGTTATATAACGCCGTTCATGACAGAGACTTTAATTTCACTAGAATGGCCATAGGTAACATGACCTTAATCCTGAATGAGTTGGGAACTCTTACCTATGAGGGTGGTCCTTTGATTTGTATGGGTGCGAGTGGTCAGATTGCCAACTCAAACCTACCACTTTGGGGATTCGTCTGATTGTGGAGCTGGAAATTCAGCTACATAAGATGGAATTCACTCATTCCCCGAAGTAGGGGTAAGTAGATAGATTGCTCCCTTAAGGGCTGATTCCAGGGCTTGAACGATGTGGCACCACACACTTTCTCATGGCCTGAGAAGCGTTCACTCATAGTAGGACTATGATGTATTGCTCATTAGAGGAATCTGTGGTACTTAAAGAGTTAGATGTAACTCTAGAGGCAAAACGATAAATTGGCTCAACTGTACTTATGAGTGATATGTGAGGTTATTGTACTATAAATTGGTTATATCCAGTAGACACAAAAATATATCTATAGGCGACGAGTGTAGTTGTCGGTCTTTAGTGGAGTACCCGTCAGTTAACGGATGGTGGATATCGTGATTAAAGAGTTTAGTCAGTTATTCATGTACCGTTGAAGCTTCAAGCTACAGGTCCATAAGATCCCCTTGGTAGCTCAATGGATTCAAGTTGAGAATCAGTTTTTGGGTTAGTTTGAAGTGTTCAAATTAACAAGAGGGAATATGATTATATATGATATAATTAAATTGGTTCAATTATATGTAATCTAATTGATATGATATATTAGATACATTAATTAGAGGAATTGATATAAATATGACTTATATTGAATAAAGGAGAAAATAACTATGGTTTAAATATTACATATGATGTGATATTAAAACTATAGGTTATTGATGCGTTACTTTATTGAATGAAAATACGGATGATATGCGTTGATGGATTACGTTGTGCACTCAAGTTTCCCCAGTGGAATTCAAGTGTAAATTCCCCTGAGTTTCCTAGTAAGTCCAGGGTCGAACACAGGGGCTTGTGAAAATAGTTGTGATGGTAATGTTTATGAAAACTTTGTGGTAACCAAGTAAATAAATAAGTGTTGGGTGTGTTGTTGCATTGATGAAAAAGGAGTAAATAAAGGCAACGGATTTGAGAAAGATAGTTGCGTTGATAGATGCAATGAGTATGTGATGAACGGGTTGAGAAGATCTTTATCTAGCGTTACTCGGGAATGCGTTAGACTATGCAATCATGTTACAACCATGCACAGCAAGTCATTTCCCAATGTAAATGTGATGCTCCTAAGTCTAGGACGCATGTGTTGAATGCAAAATGTCCATAGAGCTTATCTCTAAGTTTCTACTCTTGTCCTATGAGTTTATGCAAAATGCATGAAAGCAAGGTGATCGCATACAATCATATCTTATCACTAAGATGCATGTGATGCGTTAATAACAAATAGTGCTCATTCCTAAGCGCCTATCTCTTGTTTATGCATTCTAATCTGGTTCTTCCAAACCTAGATTCTAACCTAACCTTCCCAAGTCTAGATACTATCCTTAGACTACCCTCCCAAGTATCTCTAATAGACGAATGAAGTATTCATAAACAAGACAATAGCAAGATTGAAGATTCTCTCGTTATGCTAGCTAATTGCTTCTCAACCCATTCAACTAATTTAATGCGTGAACAACAGAGAGTGAATAGATATAGAGAAAGAAATTCCATCCTTATAAATAAGTTGAATACAAAATGACAGTGGAAAGTAAAGGTAGAGAGCCTGGTAGCAATTCCTTACTGACCGAGGCTTTTTACACTGAATCTCTATTCTGATCTAAAGATGTTCCCGCTTCTGCAAGCGTCGGCCCTCTCTCTGTCTTGGAGCTTTCGGTGCTTTCCCAAGCTTACTGGAACGATCGACCGGTACACTTTTTTAAAATGAAAGAAACTATGGGCAGAGGCATGAACTTGTAAAGTGGTGAATTAATCGACTACTCAACCCCTTCTCTAAAGAATGCACTTGGTATTTATAGAGCTTCCATGGTGAAAGGCGACTTCTCTCTCCCGGTTGTACAGATGGGACAAATTTAATTCCTGATTGACGCGTCGAATAATTATCACCGATAAAGCTGAATGTACTTTGTGACCGTTATCGGCTGTCAACTTAATTTGGATCCAACTGTCATCAGCTTTCTGTCCCATCGCTCTTAATCATCCTTTCACCCGGATGCACCCACCATGTTGCACTGACCAAGTTGCGGCAATTCTTCTTGGGCGAATGTTTGCAAGCAAGATTAACGTAAAGCCTTGCAGTGAAGTTGCGCTCGACCAATGAATTCCTATGATCGCAATCTTTGCATTGCGTTAACGCATATTATGCACAAAAATATAAAGATCAACTGTTCTAATGCGTTGGATGCATGCGACCGTAATATTATAGATTTTATGCTTAATGGATGCAATTTAACATATTTCATCAATGTAATCCAACATTGTTTAAGAACTTAGCACTATGATAACGTGCATTTCTGCCCATTATCAGTTATAAATATAATATGATAAGTTAGTTGTTATATTTATAATGAAAAAATTATGAGATAATTATTTAGTTGGTTAATTATATATTTTCTCCATTAACCGTGCAATTGGGAGGTTAATTTCAATTTTTAATAACTGAAGGATAAAATGCAAAGTGTTTTCATTTTATGAACAATCGCTTCATTATGAGATTTACAAATCGATCGCTCATGAGAGACTATACGATAGCCCTCACGAGAGACTAAACGATCGAGCGAGAGACTAAATGATCAAGCGAGATATTGCTAGACGATTAGGTAGACAATTGCTCACGAGAGCGAGAGATTGCTAGACGATTGGCTAGACAATTTCTCACGAGAGCAGGATATTGCTAGACGATTGTTTACGAGAACAAGAGATTGTTGTACAATTGCTCACGAGAGCGAGAGATTTCTAAAAGAAGAGTTCTTCAAATGTATGTCTCTCAATTCCTTTTGTTTTAGTAAGAAAGCATGTTGTAATTTTCTCTATACTGCATAACTATTCTTGTATGTTTGTGAATGTGTTAATTATTTCACAATGGGCTTCGAAAGATCTTGCTTCCACTCACTAGTTCTCTTGAATAAGAGTTCCTTCAAGGACCTCTAAAAAGCAAAAACAAAAAACTAACTATTACAAAATTTGAGTCAAAGGGTTCCAGAACAGGTGAACCGCTCGAACCGAATTGCCTTTCAAAGAACCATTTTGCAGCTAATCGTGTAGCAAAATAACTATGCGTCGAGCATCTATGCGATGAGCATGAAAGACTATGCGATCGTGTAGCTAGCAACTATGTGATGGCCATGAAAGACTATGCGATCACGTAAATAGCAACCATGCGTTAAACATCTAAAGACCGTGTGATCATTCAGCAAGTGATTATGTGATCTTTTAACAAATGCCACACGATCGTGTAGCAAACTCTACACGATCGCGTAGCATTAGCTATGCGATCATTTAGAAAATGCTACACGATCATGTAGCAAAAGCTACTTGATCGCATACCAAGAGCTACATGATCGCTTAGCTATAGCTACACGATCTGGAACCTCTGTTTCGTCTTCTCCATGGAAACAACGATTTGCAACCCTTTGAAGCAACCCAGAACAACACGAGCGATACAAACTTATAAATTACAGACTTGATTGCAACAATTAATGCCCAAAAACGCAAGGGCCTTTACAAACAAAAAATTGTAAATTAAAGAAAGCTTTAAGCAGAGAGTTGTATCCCGAAACATCCATCAACAAATCCATCCACAAACATTTTTCGCATAAATAGAATGCAGATTATAAAACCCACAATTACTGTAAAACGATTCAATACAAGAATGGAATTTGGAATCAGAAACCTACAACCTACCTTTGATACCAATTAAAGGATCTCATATAAGAGAATCTTGAGCGGAAGCAGATCAACCAAATTGCATTATTTATTGAAAACAAAGTTTACAGTAAATAAACAATAAGATATACATTTAAATTTAAATTACAGCATGCTTTAGAAAGAAGGAGTTTCTAGAAACCTCACCTTTGAAGACTTTTCTTCCTGTTTTTCCCTCGAACGGATCACGAACTTTTTGAAGACCTTTTTCAAGATAACCTCGAACAAACCCAGACACTACCACAATATTACCTTTGTATTCTCAGGGTGAGAACCCAAGAGTGGTGGACTCTTACTATTTTGGTTCAGAGGGAAAACTTAAGGTGAAGAAGGAGGGTAGAGAACTCTAAAAACTCAAGACAAAACTCACAGAACACTTTTGTAAAATTTTCTTTCTCTATCTTAATTGTTTAATCAACTTAATTGAAGAAGAAGAAAACCTTCTTTTTTCTACTTGCCATCAAAATAACCACCACCTACTAATGTGGGTGGAGAGAAAAGATGGGGAAGGGAGTTAACTCCCTTCCTTATTATTAAAATAATAATAATATAATATAAATATAAATATGATAACTAACATATCATATTATATATATATATATATATATATATTAAATTATATGTTATATCAAATATAATTATATATTATATATATATATATATATATATATTATATTTATATATATTATATATATATATATATTAATTTATCTGTTATATCAAATATAATATATATCCTATAGTTTTAATATTGTATCATATACAATATAAATGTTAGTTTTCTTACTATTACATTTAAATTTAACAACTATGAATTCAATTCATAGAAACTATGTTTAAAACTCATCAAATATTTATTTCCTCAATTAAGCTATAATGTATCAAATACATTATGACAATTATATCGCATATAATTGAAACAACTTAATTATATCATATATAATTAAATCCCTCTATTAATTTGAACAATTCAAATTAATCCAAAAATTGATTCTGAACTAAATCCTATTGAACTACTAAGGGACCTCATGAACCTGTAGCTTGAAGCTCCAACGGTACATGAATAATTAATTAAACTCTTTAATTACATTATTCACCATCTGTTAACTGTTGGACACTCCACTAAAGACTGACAGCTACACTCTTCATACTACAGTTATATTTCTGTGTCCATTGGATATAACCAATCAACAGTATGATGATGCTTCACAAATTAGTCGTAAGTACAATTTGGCCAAATTATTGTTTTTCCCCTGTAGTTACATGTACCTCTTTAAGTACCACTGATCCCTCTATTGAACAATAGATCATAGTCCTACTATGACTAAATCTCTCTCAGGCAAGGAGAGGGTGTGGTGTCACATTGTTCAAAACCCGAAATCAGCCCTTAAGGGAGCAATTTATCTACTTACTCCTGCCTCGTGAAAATAGTGAATTCCATCTTGTGTAGTTGTATCAGCTCTCCAATTAGACGAATCCCCAAAATAGTAGGCTTGTTGAGTTGGCCATCTGGCCACTCTCACCCATACAAATCAAAGGATCGTCCTCATATACAGGAGTTCACAACTCACTCAAGATTCAAGTCATGTTATCTATGGTCATCCTGGTGAAATGTAAGTCTTTATTATGATCAATGTTATATAATGAGACTAAACATTTCGTGGTCTGGTCTTATACAAACTCCTTTGTTTAGAATATTCTCGCTCGATAGTGCCTTTTACTACATGATTGAGTATCAAGTCTATACGATAGACTTCTCCCTTCTGTCCAATACTCGATTGTTTACTTGATAATTTCCTCTTTCCATTCCTCCATCCCTTTATCCAAATTCATACAGAACCCACAACTCCTAGATTCTCACATCGACAATACCAAGGTAATCTTGTGGTGGTGTCGAGTTTTGTTCGAAGATCGAGGATCGAGTTTAACTTGCTGGTGATGGAGGATTTTCTGTTGCTCGTTGCATTCATGCTGATCATTGCGTTCTTAACCGATCAAGGGAAATACGTGAAGGAATAGTTCTTCAAAGGTATTGTCTTCTCGATCCCTTGTATTTTAGTTAAAAAAAACATGTTGTAATTTATCCTTAATGCATAACTATTTTTGCATGATTGTAAATGTTTATGTTCTTTCACAATGGAGTTTGGAACGTCTGCTTCTGCTCACTGGTTCTCTAGTTTTAGAGTTCTTTCAATAACTCTAATTCTAAACTCAAACTTACAGAACAACAATTTACAACAATAATTCCCAAAAAACACAGGGGCCTTTACATTGATCATACCAAAATTGTAAATCTAAGGCAAAATATTGCAGAAAACATTCAATTGCAAACCATAACATTCATAATGTAGTAAATCCCACCAAATGAATGAAAAAAAAATTAATGGCCAAATTGATAATATGATCTTACTCTGATACCAATTGAAGGGATGAAAACCCTAAGGCATAACGGATGCCAAAACACAGAACCCAAATATATTTAAAATTGGCATTTCAAATAGAACAATTTTGCATTGAAATAAAATTGAAAAATAGATTAAGCATGCAATTCAAAAACATAATTAAACAAGGAAGAAATCTTACCTTGCAAACTTTTTTATAGTAAAATTTCTCGATTGGGAATTGGGATTGAGCACCACCACTTGGAGTCCTCCCTATTTTTGCATAGAAATTGAGGAGCGGGAATTGTGAGATTCTTCTTTTTTTTTTTTCTCTTTTTCTTTTGAAATTGAGAGGATGAGGGAAGATAAAAAAAAATACAGAGTTTTGAATATCGATCAAATTGATCTTGTTTGCATTTTTTTTTCTTTTGTTTTGATGCAAAGAGAATGGGGTGAAAGTGAGAAGACGTGGGACATCCCACATCTCTAGTAACTCCCCTATGTGGGGAATTACATTTTATTTAATTAAGATTAAATAAAACTATTAATTTAATTTAATTTAATTTAATAAATAAAAACAAAAACCATTTAAATCATATTTAAATGGTTCCTTCTCACATAACCTATAGTTTTAATGCGCATCTAATGTGTATTAATTTTAACCTATAGTTTTGATTTAATCAATTTAATTAAATTCAAAATTCAATTAAATAAAATAATTAATTAATTCTCCAATTAATTAATCATCCAATTAAATATCACATATTTAATTTCAATTTCTCATCTGAATCATATTCAAATATATTTCTCTCATTTAACCTATAGTTTTAATGTGTATTTTTAATCTATAGTTTTCAATATGAATCTTATTCATATTGAATTAATATTTGAACTCCTTTCAAATATTTCGATCTCTCATTTATAATTTTGAATCATATCCATTAATAATAAAGTCTAAAATTAAAATTTATATTAAAATGTATCAACATACATTAAAAAAATCCCAATTCTGAATTTAAACATTTCAAGTTCAATTTAATGACAAATTATCTCAATACCCTTTACAAGCTAGGAAAGGAACCTAATGGGCCTGTAGATCAGAAGTTTCAACAATATAAGATTAATTGGCTAAACTCATTAACCAAATTAATCAATATTCGTTAACTGTGTTAGGTTTTATGTCCTAAAACTTGTGGTTTGTAAACAATAAAATTTATTATGAAAATTCAATAAGTTGTTATTGAATATATGTATTGCTTATTTCGTTTTAGAAATAAATCCAATAAACTAAAAGATCTATGACTATTTCATGAGTATTTGAACTTTATGTGGAGACATAAAAGTGGACCAGGTTCGAGTAAATAATCAAAATAATCTATAGTATATGAATGAGTTTGGGTGCCTTATTCTGGTAACACTATTGGATGTGGCCACTTTGTAGTTGTTACAAAGAGTTGTAAAATGATGATGTGATCCTAATTCGTACATGTTATGACATGAGGAGTGGGGGCATATTGTGCAATAGGTTTGTACAAGATCGGACCACGAGATTAGTCACTCTTACTTTATAACGTTGTTTACTGTTTCAGACTGACTATTTTAAAGCTATGACCTAGGTAAATTAACCTTAATCCTGAGCTAACTATGAACTCCTGTTTATTCAGGATTATCCTTAGATTTGTATAGGTGAGGGTTGGCTCAACAGCGTCCGCTCAATAAATCTCCATTTCAGCGGTAAGACCGGGTAGATAGCTGGAGACATAGGGTGCAAGATGGAAATCATTCCAACCCACTTTCAAGGATAGTAAAGAGATTGGTGCCTTAAGTGTTGACTCTGGGTCTTGAACAAGGAGCCTCACCCTCTCATTGGCCCGAGAGGGACTCATTTTGGTGATCAGATCACAAATCAATTATTCATTAGAGAATCAGTGGGACTTAAAGAACAAGAAGGTAATATTGGGGTAAAACAGACATTTGACCCAACCATTATTACGAACAACCTGTGAAGGGTTAACTTACTAATCATAGTTATATCGAGTGGACATAATACATCTACAGTGAGGGGAGTACAACTATGGACTTTAGTAGAGTGACTCATTAGTTAACGAATGGGGGTTAACTTGGTGTAAAGAGTTTAGCCAATTAATCTTGGATTGTTGGAGCCCATGATCTATAGGTTCACAAGGTCCCCCTATTAGCTCGTAAATTGATTAGCTTTAGAGTAGTGTGATAAGTTAATTTTAAATTAAGGAAATTAGAAATTATATGAGTTATAATTATGCATTTAATTTTGGAATTAAACGAAATTGGAGAATTTAATTAATATTAAATTCATGAAGGTGAAATTTATGTAAAATTAATTTAATATTTGACATTAAATTAATTAGAATTAATTAGAATTTTTAATTATTTATTTATTATTAATTTTATTAGAAAATTAATTTATGAGATTAATTTTGTAAAATTAATAAAGTTTTAATTTTGAAAACTAAATTGATTTTGGAAATCAATTTATAAAACAAAATTAAAATTGGAAAAACACAAAATTGAAATATGGAATTTCTCCACAAACAAACAAATAGCTCACTCATTTTCCCACCATTGCTTGATTCAATCTTTCAAGCTGAGTTGCACCTTATGCAGCCTTCTTCTTTGCATGAATGTCCTGCAATAAATGGAGAAGATGGAAGTAGAATTGAGGCATGCATCAGTTGAGTTTTTGCTGAAAATTTTGAGTTGAAGAAAGGTGTTCTTCTGCAAATTCCCTCCATTCAAGCTTATTTTGAGTCCCACAACTCAATCTAAAGCTCCAAGAGAATAGTAGAGAATATCTTGAGGTGATTCACAACGAGATTTGGAGAAGATTTTCAGTTGAATTCAAGATTCAAGAGGTTCTACAAAGGTATTACCTTGAAGCCCTCTTATTATTGTATGAACATGCGTTATTTATAGCCAAAATTATTGAATTAGAATGCTTATTGATCCTTATTGCTTCCATTGCATGCTGATATACTCCTAGAAACTATGAGTACACTCCACTAAAGACCTACAATTGCACTATTATCACTATAGATATGTTTATGTGTCCACAGATATAGACCAATAACAGTAATCAGTCCTTCATGAGTGTTCATAACACCAGCTCGGTCAAATTACCATTTTACCCCTAGTTTACCTCTACATCCTTAAGTACCAGTGTTGTTCAATGAACAACCTATTTATGGCCCAACCATTAAACAATCAGGCCTGTGAGAGGATAGGGCCATTTGTTCAAGTCTCGGAAATACCACTTAAGGGAACACTCATCTATTTACCCTGAAGTCAAGAAGGAGTGAAATACATCTTGTATGATTATGTTCCCAGCTACCCACTCGATCTTATCCCCAAAATAGTAGGCATATTGAGTCGACGAATTGGCCACTCTCACCTATATAAATAAAAGGACAATCCCTCGTGAACAGGAGTTCATAATATACTCAAGAGTAAGACTAAGTTGCCTAGGTCATCCTATTGAAATAGAAACCCAACTAGCCAACGAAGTTACATCTAGTGGTTACTATTTCACAGTCCGATCTTGTACAAACTCATTGCCCAGGATAACCCCACTCGCGTATCAGCTACACGAACGCATTGGATCACTGCATTTGTATCAAATACAAAGTGGGTCGCATCCATAGTGTTATCAGGATAAGGTATCCAACCTTACCTCTATACTATAGACCCTTTAGGCTGTATCTTGATCATTGATCCCTATATGTCTCTACATACAGTTCAAGACTCATTAGATAGCCTAGGATGTTAGTTACTGGATTTTAGGGTTAATAGAAAATAAGACAAAATTAAATAAAATATCAATAACACTTATTGAGAAAAACATTAATAACTATTTATTAATGACGATCATTTAGTTACATTCACTATCTACAATTTTTAGGGCATAAAACCCAACACTTATTGTATCCACTACCCATCTCAACTTCCCTTGCCTGCTTAAATAACCCTTACCATACGTACACAACATAAACATACCAATATCATTCCCATACTAAACTAAGAACAACAAGGGTTCATTACACAAGCATAAATAACATGTTTACAACACAAAACTTAGTGGGTCCCAGCACTTCCTTACTAGTCCCTGACCATGTACGTGACCTTAACATAAACATAACCAAGGTAAACACCTAGAACTTCTCTTCTGTCTTTTAAGTGGTAGAGCAGCAACATAGCTATCCTCTAAGGAGTTGTCCACTACCTGAGGAAAAGGAAAACATTTGAAAGGAATGAGCTACTAGCCAAATGAGTGACTATTTGAAAACATATGTATTGAAAAGCCAATTAAACTCATACTTAAAACTTTTGAAAATAAAACTATTGAAAATCATTAAACATCATAATCCTTAGTCGAGGGAGAACCCTTTTGCTCAATTCCTCAACGACAATCCTTAGTTGGTGCGGAGTAATCTCAACACAGCCAATGTCAACTCTACCTACTTGCATGGGGTAATAACTGAGTACCATCATACCTTAGGTACTAGGGCCTGGATGCCTTCTCAAGTCCTTCATTATTGGGTTCATCATCAAATCATCATAAAACTCATTCAAGGATTAAAAGCATACTTTGAAACATAAGCTAACATAAAGAGATGTTCAGTGCATGTCTAATAAAACATAAGAATGGGAACACTTGAGTCATGCTTTCATAGAATCATCTTTATAGTTAAGCATGCATTAAAGAAAACTTTTAAAATTAGTTTACTTGGAAACCTTCCTCTTTATACTAGAAATAAAAACAAGTATCAAACAAGCTTAAGGGAAATCATGCGTTTATCAAAGCATTTGGGAAACACTTGAATTGTCACTCACAGTCTTGGGCGTCCTTCTTATGGTTGGTAGGCTTTCCTTATTGTCGTTTGTCCTGTGAAAATAACAAACACTTTTGGTTAATGCCACTAGCTCCCTAATGGGCTTAATTCATAAGAACAAGCTTAACATCTAACTCAGAGCACTAGCCCCCTTCTCAATGGATACCCCTAACGCATGTCACACTTAGGAAATACCTTGAACTAAGTTGCTATGCTATGTAGCCACTAGCGCCTGCTCCGTGTGCTATGACATGCTCTCAACGCCAATGAGTTGCACGCCTCACCTATGTGTCAACGCACACCACAGAAACCAAAAGCTTGACCCTTGCGCGCGTAAGCTTGACGCAATGCCTGGTGCCTAATCTTGCCCTCGTGTGCACGTCTACCAATGCCTCCGCCTGGCCGATCGAGCTGCCTTCTTACTCAACCATTGCAGCTGCCTGCTTGTTTAACAAAGTTTCTAGATTTAAATTTAAACTCAAAACTCTTTTTTCATATCATATTTTGGAAAATTTCCTTCTACAAACTTGTTTACAATTGTCTTAGCTTTCTTACCTTGAAATTTGAGCTTTAGATTCCTCTTGATCAACCTAGAAACCTTTAAACTTCACACCTTTCTCACGACCACCCGAGAGCTTGAATTACTTGGGAAAAACTTCATATTTTAACTCAAATTCTTGGGAGATTGATTCCAGAAGCCTAAGGTCTTCATCAACACCCTTCAATCTTTAAAGCAATTCAAAAACTTCCCTTTTTGCACGAGTTAAATGGCTAAATCGAGACCCTCCTTTGCTCCCCTCTTTTATAGCTGAAGATACATGTTTCAACATAAGCTCAAGGTGCCAGCTAGCTCACTAAGTGAGATTAACCTCCTAACCATGATAGTTGGCCCATTAAGGTCGGTGTTTAAGCTGAAATCCTTAACTCTTTCACCAACATAAGGCCCTCCTTCCATCGCATGGCTCACTAGCAAGCATGCCCCTTGCTCGGCCAACGTATGCGCTTGCTCCATCAGCGCCTAAGGAATCCTTGCCAGTTTCTAGTCACTCGACGCATGGGCGCACTGGCCGCTCGATGCATTGGGCGTGCTTGGCCGCATGGGCTGCGCGCGGCACCTTGATGCTTGGCTGGGTGCTTCGGTGCATAGGCATGCTACTTTGACGCATGGGCATGCACGGCGATTAACTTGCCATCGCTCGCTCGCTCGCGCCGAGCCAGATGGGCGTGCTTGGCTGCTTGGCAGGGCACTTCGACGCATGGCATGGCTGCTCGCAGGGCTCTCAACGCATGGGTGTGGCCGCTCGGTAGTGCACTCAACGCACAGGCATGCCGCTCCGCGTAGTGTGCTCAATGCATGGGCATCTGGCCGAGGCTGCTCGACGCATGGCAGGGGTGCTGGCCGAGGCTGCTCGATGCATGGGCAGGGCGTCTGGCCAAGACTGCTCGACGCATGGCAGGGGTGTTGGCCGAGGCTGCTCGACGCATGGGCTGCCTTCCAATGCATCACATCCATCTTTCTTTCTTTAGCCGCATGCAATCCCCAACCACTCTTCCAACACATCAACACCACCCTTCCAACGCATTAACACATAAAATTCTATACTTAACCAAATTTTCAAAATTTTCTCAAAAGTTGAACTTCCAAATTTCCTCTTTTCTTCAAATCTCCACTTTTTCCTCTACCATTCCACACTAGTTTCCACATCAACCTACTCATCACACTAGTCTTAGTAGGGAACATACTCAAGTAAAGAAATTAGGATTCGGGGTTCACATTTACCTCCCCCTTATAAAAATTTCGTCCTCGAAATTTCGCTACAAGTCTGTCAACTAAACAAGTGTGGGTACTTGTTTCTAATTTGCTCTTCGGCTTCCCATGTTGCTTCTTCCGTGCTATGGTTTCGCCATAGTATCTTTACCAATGGGATTGTCTTATTCCTTAAGACCTGTTCCTTTTGGTCAAGAATCTCCACTGGTTCCTCTTCATAGGACAAATTTTCTCTCAACTGTACCGGTTGCTCATGCAATACATGGGTAGGATCGAGCACATACTTTCTAAGCATTGCCACATGAAATACATCATGAATACGAAATAATTCTGGCGGTAAATTCAATCAATATGCCATTGGGCCACCTCTTTCTATTATCTGGTAAGGTCCAATATATTTTGGGCTTAATTTCCCTTTCCTACCGAATCTGAGTATTCCTTTCCACGGAGATAACTTCAGAAATACTTTATCACAAACTTCAAATTCCAATTCTCTTCTCCACTTATCAGCGTAACTCTTTTGCCTATCTCGAGCCGTCTTAAGATTATCTTTTATAATCTTAACGCTGTCTGATGTCTGTTGTACAAGTTCTGGACCTAGTAATTTCCTTTCACCGACTTCATTCCAACATATTGGAGTTCTACATAGCCTTCCGTATAGTGCCTCATACGGTGCCAACCCGATACTCGAATGGTAATTGTTGTTATACGCAAATTCGATTAACGACAGATGCGTATCCCAACTGCCCTTAAATTGCAACACACATGCTCTCAGCATGTCCTTTAATGTCTGGATTGTCCGCTCAGACTGACCATCCGTCTGTGGATGAAAAGCGGTACTAAAATATAACTCGGTTCCCATAGCTTTCTGCAAACTAGGCCAAAACTTCGAGGTAAATCTAGAGTCTTGATCTGATACAATTGAAACTAGAGCTCCAAACTAACTTACGACTCGATCAACATACAACTTGGCTAATTGGTCTATGGTATAAGTAACTTTAACAGGTAAAAACTTAGCTGTTTTTGTCAATCTATCCACAATTACCCATATACCATCATAGCTCGTTGGTGTCTTAAGTAATCCAAATAGGAAATCCATTATAATATGCTCCCATTTCTACTCTGGTACTAGGAGTGGATTAAGTAATCCTGCTGGCCTCTGTCTTTCTGGTTTAACTTGTTGACATATTAGGCACCTGTCAACATACTCTGCTATTTCTTTTTTCATACCAGGCCACCAGTACGATCTCTTTAATGTTCTGTACATATTTGTACTGCCTAGATGCATAGCATAGGCCGAACTATGTGCCTTCTCTAGAATAGCTTGTTTAAGTGCTAAGTTCTTAGGTGCGCATATCCTACCTTCTTTTAATAGCACTTTTTCAGCTCTTAATTGGTAGTCCGTCCTCAATCTTTTATCTACTTCTTCAGCTAACTTCTGAAGATCAGAATCCTTTAACTGCTCGCGTAGAATATCTTCTACGAGCGTAAGACGCACTTGAAATGGAGCTAATAACCCTTCTTTTTGACCGATTGATAATGCTGCCCTAGCATTATACAACTCATGAATCAGTGTACCCTTCACTGAATTGATACTAACTCTAACTGATCTAGTTTTTCGGCTTAGAGCATCAGCTACCACATTTTCTTTACCTGGGTGATAGTCAATGGTACAGTCATAATCCTTGATCAACTCGAGCCATCTTCGTTGTCTCAAGTTTAGTTCCTTCTAATCAAAGATATGCTTTAGACTTTTATGATCCGTGAATATATGACATCGCTTACCAAACAGGTAATGTCTCCACAACTTTAGAGCTAACACAACTGCTGCTAACTCCAAATCATGTGTAGGGTAGTTACATTCATGCTTCTTTAACTATCAAGAAGCATAAGCTACTACCTTTCCCTCCTGCATCAGCATACATCCTAACCTTTGTCGGGATGCATCACAATTGACCTCAAACTCTTTACCTGGTGTAGGTAGAGTTAATACTGGTGCTGATACTAACTTCAGTTTCAATACCTGAAAACTGTGCTCGCATTCTGGCGACCACTCAAACTTCACATCTTTTTTGGTCAGGTATGTCAATGGAAGAGCTATCTTAGAAAAACCCTCCACGAATCTCCTATAATAACTAGCCCAGAAAACTACGTACTTCGATTACATTCAGGGGTCGTTCCCAATTAACTATTGCTTCTATCTTTTGGGAATCAACGCAAACTCCGTTAGCTGAAACTATATGCCCAAGGAATACGACTTGATTTAACCAAAAATCACACTCACTAAATTTGGCATATAACTTCTTTTCTCTTAGAATCTGTAACACCATCCTCAGATGTTCTTTGTGCTTCTCTGCACTACTAGAATACACTAGTATATCATCTATAAAAACTATCATAAATTGATCCAAATAATGATGAAATATTCTATTCATCAAGTCCATAAATACCGCAGGAGCATTTGTCAATCCAAACGGCATTACTAGGAACTCATAATGTCCATACCTAGTTCTGAATGTAGTCTTTGGAACATCTGTGCCTTTCACCTTCAACTGGTGATAACCCGATCTCAAATCTATCTTAGAGAACACCGTGGCTCCCTTTAACTGATCGAAGAGATAATCTATACAAGGCAATGGGTACTTATTCTTAATGGTCACCTTATTCAACTGTCTATAGTCTATGCATAATCTAAGAGTACTGTCTTTTTTCTTAACAAATAAGACTGGCGCTCCCCAAGGCGACACACTAGGTCTAATGTACCCCTTATCTACAAGTTCCTGTAACTGAACTTTTAGTCCCTTCAGTTCCGTTGGTGCCATTCTATATGGTGCCTGGGATATAGGTGCTGTACCCGGAACTAACTCAATTGTAAACTCTATTTCACTATCAGGTGGTAAGCCTGATAATTCTTCAGGGAACACATCTAAGAGTTCTTGTACCACAGGTACATCCTCAGGTTTCAGTTTCTTATCCTGTGAAACTGCTACATAGGCTAAATAGGCTTTCCAACCTTTACTCAATAGTTTCCTAGCCTTTATTGCTGATATTAACCTTCCTGGAAGTATTCTTTTACTTCCTACCAGGGTTATTTCTTTTTCACCTAGTTTCCTAAACACTATTTCTCTCTTAAAACAATCTATAGTGGCATAGTGTTTACTTAGGAAATCCATACCTAGGATAACATCAAATTCTAGTAATTCTAACGGAATCAAGTCAACCCAAAAACTCTGATTTCCAAGAATTACTTCACAATTCTTGTAATACTCATGTACAACTAGAGTATCTCCTACAAGCGTAAAGATAAACAAATCCTCACTCATACGCTTAAGCACTCTATCTATATATAATGCACACATGCTAGATATGAATGTGCGTAGCACCAGGATCAAATAATGCATAAGCGGATTGATTACATAAAGTTATCGTACCAGTTATGACATCTAGAGCCTCTTCCGCTTCCTGGTGTGTTATAGTGTATACTCTACCCTGCTACTGCTGCTGTTGCTATTGCTGTTGGGGTCGTCCAGCTACCCCTTTCTGCTTAGCTACACTGGATCCCTCATCTCTAGTTCCGATCGCTCTAGGTTGGTTCACAGTCTGTGTAACTCTTCTTTGCTCATTTTGTGCTCCATGACCTAGCTAAGGACAATCTCTCTTTTGACTCGAACCTTGTTGGCTCGTACCTCCAAAACTTCTCATACTCGACTGTCCAAAAAACGGGGGTTTAAATCTCTTACTTCTCGTTTCTTCAGGCATTCTAAGCTGTCCTTCACCTGGCTGGAGTACATCTTCCCTTGCTACATTTCGCTCTGCTCGGATAGCGGTCTCAACTAACTGAGTCAAATTCACCCAATTAGATGTAGAGGCAACGAGTGTACGTATCTTCCTTCTTAGGCCATTCTCAAATCTTCTACACCTCTTCTTCTCTTTCGCGATGATTGGACGGGCATACTGAGATAACTCAGTAAATATTTGTTCATACTCAGCAACCGTCATCACTCCCTGAGTTAGCCTAAGGAATTCCTCCCTCTTTGCTTCTTTAAAAGAACCAGTGTAGTATTTATCCTCAAATACTTTTCTGAACTTAGACCAAGTCATAGTTTCCAAACTATTCCTTCTAACCTCTATCACTTTCCACCACTTCTCAGCCCTTTCTGCAGCAAGAATGCCGCTAACTCGACCTTATGGTCCTCAGGGCACCTTATAACCTTAAAACATTTCTCAATCAAATCCAACCAGATCTCAGCATCTACTGGATCTGTGGCTCCATCGAATATCGTGGTTTCTAAAGCTTTCAGCCTCTCGATGCCAAATTTCTTTTCTAAATCGTTTTGAATCGATCCTACACTTTCCGCCAATCTTTGAGTGATTCTATCAAATACTTGATCCTCCATTTGGGGTTCTACACCTACATTTGGTGTACTCGACTCGTTTGCAGAATTTGCTTCCTGCTCTTCTGAGTCTTTAACTCTTTTCCCCTTCGGATCTGGGTCCCATCTAACTTCAGGACCTCCGCTGGTAGGGTCAACTTTCCTCTCCTTAGTCTGCTTGCTTCACTTGCCACTTCTCCTCATCATCTTTGCCTAATTATTAAGTACACATATTAGGGACTTATCTATGGGACTTAATCTAATGCATGAACTCTCTCTTTCACCTAATACCTTATGCTTTAATACTAAACTAGCTCAAACCTTTCCCAAGTGTACGTATATCTTTGCTCTGATACCAAGCTGGTATCAACCCAAACTTTATACTCAACCTTCTCCCAGGTTTTATGTAAACCTTTGCTCTGATACCAAGTTGTCACACCCCGCCCCAGACCACCCTCTTAGCCTAAGAAAGGGTGTGACTGCAGCAGTTATCAACCCTGTGGCTGACACTTACTGCCTACTAGCTGTTGTGGAATAACTCTGATACCAATATAAAACTCATATACAGCAGAATATCTTTAGGCCAAAATTTATTAATTTAGAAACATAACATATTTAGAGTCATTACAACACTAGATTCACAAGTCCCAAAACCCA